>NW_007578154.1:263233-337272 GCF_000690725.1 Stegastes partitus | reverse complement strand
TTCTGTGCATTTCTTTTGTCTAGACTTAAAGGACCACAAACATGACGGACTCCAAATATTTCACAACAAACAAAAAAGGTGAGTGTTTGACTGCACTGTTATGATTCCTTCCATTCAGGTGGTTTAGGGTTCATTATATCATCATGTTTTACAGTGTGGCAAAATATTTAAACTGTGTTGCTGCCAACTCTCACTGTGATTCATCTTCCAGGGGAGATCTTTGAACTGAAGGCAGAGCTGAACAATGAGAAGAAAGAGAAGAGAAAAGAGGCAGTAAAGAAGGTCATTGCTGCCATGACTGTTGGCAAGGATGTCAGGTATAGTAGAAGAGTTAAACTTGCTGTGAGCTAGTTAATAAAATGATAGTTAATGAAAGTCCCAGTGATGTTCAGGGGCTGCCTGTTGTACTGTCATCAGTTATGATTGGGCAAGAAAATGTGTCAGTATGGTTGAACCATGAGTGAAGTAAACCCAGTGAAATAAGTTTATGTATGATGGAGGAAAGAGTTTGTGGAGTGCTGTGAGGTCTGGTCATTTTCAAATGTCAGCCCGTCTGGCCAGTATCGTCAGAAATCAGGTATCAAATCAGAAAACTGTTTGGTGAAGTTTGAAAAGTGTGGAGCCTCCTCAGATGTTAAATGTTTCAGCCCTTTTAGACACATGCAGGGCTTTAGGATGCTCACTTTGCTCACAGTGTTAGTGTAAGATGAAAGAACCAGTTTTGAAGCCTCATATTGTAAACTCTGACCAAGTCCTCTTGTTCCTCTGTCAGTTCTTTATTTCCAGATGTGGTCAACTGCATGCAGACTGACAACCTTGAGCTGAAGAAGTTGGTCTACCTCTACCTAATGAACTACGCCAAGAGCCAGCCTGACATGGCCATCATGGCTGTCAACAGCTTCGTCAAGGCAAGGCTCTGCATAAACTCAATTAGTTTTTTTTAAACTGCATCTTAAGATGTAACTACACTAATGTAGAGTAAAACAGATGAATCTACATGAGAAAAGATGTTATAGCTGACATAGTTTGGACTTACTGTGACTCCCGCAGTGTCCATAACATGGGTTCCCACATATCAGAGGAAGTAACGATTATCATGCAGTTTTGAGATGTATTTACCAGACAAGAAAATTCACAACTTTCAAGGCCTTACAAAATGAAGGATTTTTTGCTTTTGAGCCACAGTGTGAACTGACACTAATGAAGTCTTTCCTCTCCTGGCCTCCAGGACTGTGAGGACCCCAACCCTCTGATCCGGGCTTTGGCCGTCCGCACTATGGGCTGCATCCGTGTGGACAAGATCACAGAGTACCTGTGTGAGCCGCTGAG
This sequence comes from Stegastes partitus, assembly GCF_000690725.1. Lineage (NCBI taxonomy): Eukaryota > Metazoa > Chordata > Actinopteri > Pomacentridae > Stegastes > Stegastes partitus. Next base: position 335,943 of record NW_007578154.1, on the reverse strand, counting down.
GAAGTGCCTGAAGGATGAGGACCCGTACGTAAGGAAGACGGCGGCCGTCTGTGTGGCTAAACTTCATGACATCAACGCCCAGATGGTGGAGGACCAGGGCTTCCTGGACTCTCTGAGGGATCTTATTGCTGACTCAAATCCCATGGTGGGTATCAGTTCATTTCATCTTCAGTCTTTTTATGATTTCAAGACAAGAAAATTGTTATTGCTGAATCTGAGCAAAATTCTGGCACATATAGCTGTTTATCAAAGCATCCAGTGGAATGAATGGATTCTCAAAAAGTTAGACTGAGTTATTCCTGGATAGTGTTGCTTAAGTGAAGCTTGCATGCGTTTTGTTGTTGCTGTTTTCCACTACTCCTGGTTGTTTCCAAGATAATTGCTAGAATTATGTTTCTCCGTTTGATTTCGGTATTCTGTAACAGATTTCCCAAACTTGATCCAAAGATCAAGATTGCTGCTGATGAAAGCAGTTTTTAACTAATCAGTATTGTCACAAACCTTAGCCCAATCCTTTGTTCATGTCCACTGTGACAAAGGTTAGAGTACAAATTCAGCACACTGGACGTTTGTCCCGTGCTGATGTTGCTGTATTCAGCTCCCGGCGCATGATGTGAGCTGTGAGGTCGGTGGTACCTATGTCACTGCACGTTAGGAATGCTGTCCTAGTTGATCCTCAGCTTGATTTGATATGAATAATAAAAAGGGCACTGGCTGGATGTCATTAGGTCTCACAGAGGACTTTGTCATTGTGCCCTTTCACTAGCTAAACCCTGCAGTGCTCTCCTTGCCAACACAGAACTGCACAGAGCTTGACTGGGACGTCCCTAGTGTTGACTGCTGTTTGAGCTTCATGTGGATTATAGTGATATGCTCCTTGTAGCCTTAAAGATGTGTTGACTAACAGCTCCTCGTCCTTCTTTTAGGTTGTGGCCAATGCAGTTGCTGCCCTGTCAGAGATCAGTGAGTCTCACCCCAACAGCAACCTGCTGGACCTCAATCCCCAGAACATCAACAAGCTGCTGACAGCCCTCAACGAGTGCACGGAGTGGGGACAGATCTTCATTCTGGACTGTCTGTCCAACTACAACCCCAAGGATGAGCGCGAGGCTCAAAGGTAGCAACCGTGATGACCAAATAAAGTGCTTTTAAATATATCTATGATTTGTGCTTCTGGAGATGAGTGATTTAAACAGTGTAAACCACACACGACCACTACTTCACTCTCCTTTTTGAAATTATGGCACTCATGCCTGATTCAGATATTGACTTTCACCTTTTCCTGCTTCCCTCTTAAAGCATCTGTGAGCGTGTCACTCCTCGCCTGTCTCACGCCAACTCAGCGGTGGTTCTGTCAGCTGTCAAGGTGCTGATGAAGTTCTTGGAGCTGCTACCCAAAGACTCGGACTACTACAACACACTGCTGAAGAAGTTGTCTCCCCCGCTGGTCACCTTGCTGTCTGGAGAACCGGAGGTCCAGTATGTGGCTCTGAGGAACATCAACCTCATTGTCCAGAAGAGGTGTGTGATTGCAAATGGCTGAAGCTGAGATGTATTTTTAGATTCACTGGATTTCATATTGCTAGTATATTCTTTTAGTGGAAGTGGACTTTTAGCAGACACACAGGGTTTTTTTTTTGCCAGCCGAGCAGTATGAGCACTATAAACAACTTCTAATACAACATCTCTTATCATGTCTGTACAGTAAGAGCTAGACGAGCTAGAAAAGATTAGAAGAAAAACACTGTCTTATGTTCAGACCAATGATTTCTTTTTAAAACAATGAATATTCCGCAGAATCGCATCTGTGACTTGTTTAATGTGGGTCCGGCTCTATTCTCTAATGTATTGATTGTGTGCAGGCCTGAGATCCTGAAGCAGGAGATCAAGGTATTCTTCGTCAAGTACAACGACCCAATCTATGTGAAACTGGAGAAACTGGACATCATGATCCGCTTGGCCTCTCAGGCCAACATCGCCCAGGTACCTGATATAAACATTTTAAAAATCTATATATTATTGTTTCCTGTTATGCACTAAAACACCAAGTTAAATTCCTTGCATGTGAAAGCCTTCTTGGCAATAAAACCTGTCTGAGTCAAAGCGACATGGAAACTTTATTATGAGGCTAATTTTACTGCATATTTGTTTGCTTTAAAATGTACAGTTTACATGAATAAATGTGCTGTGGAGGTGTTTAGAGACTGTATTTTTGATATGTGCATTATTATACAGGATTCAATTTATTGAATTTCAGAATTCTATTTGTAACAACAGAATCAGAGCTGTTTATTTCCATTCTGTCAGGGGTTTTAAAATTGTGGCAGATGTGTGTATAACATGTATGCTGCATTGAAGTGAACTAAATTTTCAAACAATGTTGTTCATTGTTGATACATTGAAAATCCATCTGAAATATTCCACTCATTGAAATACTTATTGCTGTTTTGTCCCTTGCAGGTTTTGGCTGAACTGAAGGAATATGCCACAGAGGTAGATGTCGACTTCGTGCGTAAGGCTGTGCGAGCCATCGGACGCTGTGCCATCAAAGTGGAGGTAAGAAATGACAATATTCAATCTTATTCATGCCAGTCTTGTCTGCACAGCACTGTGGTCGTAGAAACGTCATAACACAGGGAGCAGTAGCTTAATAACAGTCAGCTGAATAATGCTAACTTTCTGTTTGCGTGTGCATTCTTTTAGCAAGTCAATGCGTAGTATAAAACAAATTATCATTAAAAAAAATCACAACGGTTTGTGGGGCGTTGTTTGTGCAAGAAACTCTTGTGAGAAACGGCTGACAATACCCCGTAAACCAAGTAAAATGATGCTGCTCCTGAGTTGTGATCACATTCTCCCCCAAGTAATGGTGACATTGAATCCTGTTCCTCTCCAGCAATCAGCTGAGCGCTGTGTCAGCACTCTGCTGGACCTGATCCAGACGAAGGTCAACTACGTGGTTCAGGAGGCTATTGTGGTCATCAGGGACATCTTCCGTAAATACCCCAACAAGTACGTTTCTCACCAACCCCTGAGAAGTGCTCAACAAACACGTTACCGATCAGTTCTTGACATAAGCAACTTTAGTTGCTGTAGTCCATCCAGGACTGTGTAGCTCACGTGTACAATGATTTCATGCTTCAAAACAAATTAATCTTTCCTTTCCCTATCTTTTCAATGACCTGGTGTTGTTCAGGTATGAAAGCATCATCGCCACACTGTGCGAGAATCTGGACTCTCTGGACGAACCTGATGCTCGAGCTGCCATGATCTGGATTGTTGGCGAGTATGCCGAGAGGATCGACAATGCTGACGAGCTGCTCGAGAGCTTCCTGGAGGGCTTCCATGATGAGAGCACTCAGGTGTGTTTATCAAAAACAACAAACAGTACACATCAGATTTATACTGGCAATCAACTGAGGTGTACACAGTCATATACATACAGAATCTAAATCAGTTCAACAAGAACACAGATTTGGAGATAAAGAGAGTGGCAATATGCAGTTAATTTTTTTTAGCAGAGACATTTTTTCTTTCACAAAAAAGAAATACAATATTTAAATAATGTAAGCCCAATTCAATCAATCAATCAAACTTTATTTATAAAGCACTTTTCATACATGAAATGTATCACAAAGTGCTGTACATTACAGAACACAATCAGGAAAGGATCAGGGGATACAAAATAAAATACAAAATCCCACCATCCCACCCTCCCAGCCCACATTTACCACATAATGCCACTCACACACACACACACACACACACACACACGCACACGCACACACAGGAACACCAAGTCAGGTCTCTACAGGGAGCCACAGAGGACAGAGGAAACGCTATCTTGAATTCAATTGAGTTTTGACTATTCAACCAGCAAAGTAATTTTCCTCCAGGTACACATTAGAGAGTTTTATTTAGTCCTCTGAACCGCAGGAAGCTTCTGGACATTTTTCACTGTGAGCCTATTGTTCACTGCAATATGAAGTTATACATCTCTATGGAAACAGCACAACAATGACTAGACTTAGAGAGAGCTCAGAAATATTGTATGTGCAGTCTAACAAAGTTTTAATGCCATAAGTCATAAAAACATTAAAACGAAAGTTGGGATTTCATACAAGAATTGGAAAAAAATGGAATCAGCATGTCCAGCCTCCTAAGCCCCTGTGTCTTTTCCAGGAGAATCCACCAAGACCCCACCATACATTTCTCAAACTCGTACTGCGAGGATGAAGGGTTTTTTGTTGAGGAGGCACTGCATGCTGATAATAACCATAAAATAATTGTACATCTTCTGATTTGCAGGTCCAGCTCACTCTGTTGACTGCTATTGTCAAGCTGTTCCTCAAGAAGCCATCAGAGACTCAGGAGCTGGTGCAGCAGGTCCTCAGTCTGGCCACTCAGGTGTGTGTCGTCTTAAATTCTGAAGAAACACAACGTTATATGAGTTTAATTAGTTCTTTACTCACTAACAAAGCCTTGACAATGTCTACTTGTTTTCCCTCTCAATTCGCACAAGAAACCTTTGAGAAGCACGTCTTTCTGCAACATATCAAAGTAATTTTTCCCCAGAGGTCTTTGTCCAATTGTGGTCCTCAAGCTCGGATTTCTCCTCTGAATGAACAGTTTACAGCACATGTGTTGAACTCTTCTATTCTTCTGCAGGACTCTGACAACCCTGATCTGCGCGACAGGGGCTACATCTACTGGCGCCTGCTGTCCACCGACCCTGTGACTGCCAAGGAGGTGGTGTTGTCAGAGAAGCCCCTGATCTCAGAGGAGACGGACCTGATTGAACCAACACTGCTGGACGAGCTAATCTGCCACATCGGCTCCCTGGCTTCTGTCTATCACAAACCCCCCAGCGCCTTTGTGGAGGGAAGCCACGGAATCCACCGGAAACACCTTCCTGTTCAGCACAGCAGGTTTGACACAAACTCTGCACAATATGACGGACTAACATTCATTATCACATCAGTACCGGACAGTGTTGCTTTGTTTCATCTCATCTTATTACCAGAAAACTCTTTTTTTTTTTTTAACCGCCTGCTGTTCAGCCTGTAGGGCGCATCATGATGTATTATTAGGTACAGTACATGTATTGTTGGTAAGACTATTGACTTTGTGCTCATCACTTTTAAATGAAACATCTGTGATAGAAGCAATCTGGATATAATGCACATCTATAAAAATGTAAATCCGAAAAATACACTGTCACTTTACATTTAAACAGTCTAACAGCCCAACAATGAAATAAATCCTTAAAAATGTTATTACATTGGCCCAGAGGAACAGTTGTGCTCCCTTTGATTGCACTCAAATCGGCCATATAGGTCATAGTTTGCTCATTTTCCACACAGATCAATTAATAAGTTCAGTTTATTTTAACACTTCAAGATCATGATAAATAGTGATATTGATCGCCTAGTTCTTATGACCAATAGCCTTAAGGTGATGCTTCAACCTTCCATCACATATATGGGGGGCAATTGTGGTTGCTTGATTCCCAGTGTAATAAAACAAACACTGTATTTGCTGTCCAACATACTAGAACTACTGAACTTAGTTAGACGTGAAGAAGAAGAGATGAAAAGTCTTCAAGAATGTAAAACAGAAGTCCAGTTTCTTTTTACTGAAGCTCCTGGATTACCAAGACCTTAATGACTGAGAATCTACAAAGACATGATTGTTAAGTCGTTATTTCATTGTGCATTTTATGCTTCATACAGCTGACTTTGAGAACAGGACATTGCCCAACTCTAGAGATATTGCCTCACATCCCACTGATATTTAATCGAGAGAAATATGTTGTGTGAAAAGAGGATCCAGTGCTGCTCATGGACAGGAAGTTGTAGAGGGGAGTTTTCACTTTGTCAGTAAAAGTCCAGGGAAATCAGCATTTCTGGTCGTGTTTAATGAGAAACTTGTACCCACTGTGAATAGAAGTTTGAGAACAGAACATCAGAACTGACAGTTATCTGTTGAGTCCTGTTTTAGCTTGAGTTCTGTCAGTACAGCATGAGGTGATAAAATGTCCCAAACATGATAAAAACACACCTAAGCTTATGTTTGATTTCTGCAATTAAAAAAACACTGTGAATTTGACTAATTTTAAAGCTCAATGCCTTAAGATTTAAAATATTGTTATATATTTTTTTATAATATTCATGCTTTCGGGTGTACATTTTGCTTTGACAGTAACCGAAGGCACAGCTCTTCTGCATCCTTTCATAACTTTCTATTAAGCCTGTGTCGTGTGATATTGTGATTGCAAGAAGGTGGAGTTTGAATTTTTATTTTAAAGCCTTCCTGTGCATAATGTGCTCTTTCTAAATGCCTACCTCTTACCAATCTACTGCTCTCTCCTCTGACAGCATTGATACTGGTGAGAGTCCAGTGAGCGGCGGGCCAGCAGCTGCCATGGACCAGCCACATGTGATCCCCAGCCAGGGCGACCTGCTGGGAGACCTGCTCAACCTGGACCTGGGCCCTCCAGTCAATGTGCCCCAGGTCTCCTCCATGCAGATGGGTGCAGTGGACCTTCTGGGAGGAGGCCTGGACAGTTTGGTGAGATGGAATGCACACATGCACACATTTATTTACATCCTCCAGAGTGGAAGCGAAACATGGCTGAAGAGCCAGTCAGCTTTCATGCTTCCTTGTATTTGTAGCAATGAACCCAAATTACCCCAAACAGTATTTTGGCCTTAGATGTCCAAAAACCATTAAACTGATTACATTTGAGGGCCACAGACAGGGTAGGCTAACAAATCGTAGTTTTATGCTTTTTTAAAATGGTATTTAACCCTCTGAACCCAAAAGCAGTTTCTCTGTGTTTTTTTTGCTCCTGTCACGTTTTTACTTATGTCGCCTCATTTTTCACTGCAATATAAAGTCCTGCACCTCCATGGAAACAGCACAACCATGACTGGAAGTAAGAAGTACTCAAACATATTTTCTTTGCAGTATAACACAGCAATAAGTTATGAAAACAACGAAATAGGAAAGCTGACTTTGTAGGTTATTTATTTTACAAAAATGTAGTAAAATTAAAAAGTAAAATTTTAAAACATTTAAATGAACATAGACAACATTTTTTGATTGCCCACAGGTGTTACTAATACTGGAAAAACTGGTGACTTAGAATTCTATAGATACTTTGCTATTTAAACATATACACTTTTTTTTTCTTGTGACTTTTGGTCACATCTGAGTCACTGATGGCCTCTCAGTTGTGCATTAGAGCCCACAATTCGTTTTTTTTTTTTTTTTCAGAGTCTTGTTAGAGCGAACAGTTTATTTCTGGCAATTTTTAAAAATGAGGCATGTAGAATAATTTTATTTTGTTGGACTATCATGATTTTAAGCTGACATTTGGCTCATTTTCCCAACTGAACCACATTTAACAGATGAGTAGTTCAAGGACTGTTGGAAAGTTGAAAATTCAACAATTTTTCTGTTTTCACAGATTCTGGCTCTGATAAATTGTTTAATTCTGGCCATTATTTATTCATTATTTTAAAGACACCACGCCTTTCAAACATGTCAGTTGGAGTTCAGATGATTAAATCTTATAATAGATCGACTGATGCTTCGACTCCTATAAGATTACTGTATTCTAAACATGCTGGTCACATGAGACTATTTGATGCTCATCACAAGATACTGTCGAGCTGACTCAGCCATGAGATGAAGGAGAGAAAAAAGCATATGCAGTTTTAAGATCAATAGAGAAGCTTTTTTTTTTTTCTTTGAAATGGTGTTTGTTGAAATGTTGGCTATTGTGTACTCTGCTCATATTTGTGATTCTTACTGTTGAACATAAGAACATCCCACTGACACTGAAGGGAAAGCTCATTCAAGACTTAATATCTTTTAAGAGTAAATTTATTTTTAACTTTTGTCATTTGTATTTGCATAAATTAAATTGATGAGTTTTGTGCCTTTGCTGTCTCCTGCTACAACACTTCAATGACTCTAAAAACTTCAGATGTCTCACTGAGATGTGTTAAAATTATGAATGACAGTGGTTCAATATCAACAGAAAAAGCGTATTTCCTCTGTTCGTGGTCGCTTTACCACTTCTCCAAGCTGCTGGAATATCTGGATTTCTTCATAATCTTCTCGCAGATTAATTTTTGATGCCTAACATGCAGAGTTAATATTTTCCCAGAAAGTGAGGGCTCCTCTTGATGGGCTGCGGTTGCTAAGAAAGTCTCTGTCTCTGTCTCTGTTTGTGTGTTCGGTCTGTCTGTGATGTTTGGATGCTGTCTTTGGGGGTCGCTCCTCTCTCCTGTAGCTGGGGGGAGACCTGGGCGGAGGTGTTGGGGGAAGTCCAGCAGTAAGTCAAGCCCTCCTGTTTGGCCGTCCGCATGCTGCATGCCTCCTGAATTTAACTCACCACACTCTCAAATCAACATCTTCGAGTTTTCATCTACTGTTTAAAACCTGGATTCTCTGTTTTGCACTCATGTGTTTTCAGTTTGGAGACCACACAGATGTTTTGAATTGTTTTAGCCCATTTTATTTCTGGGAAAAGCCGCTCCTTCATTGTCACTTGCACACCTTGATCTGTGTATGCCATGTATGAACTTAGGCAGAAGTATTTTCATGCAGGCTGTTATAGATGACATACAGTTTAACTCAGATGTCAGTATGAACCTTTTTAAAACACCAAACACACCAGTTGTAGTGGAGCTGCAAAGTCACTAGCTCCCTCTCTGATTTCCAGTTTTATTTTTCTCAATTCAAAAGTGTAACAATCCTTTGAATTTCAGAGGAGAATAGAAATACTTTATGAATCCCTGAGAGGAAATTTGGTTCTTACAGCAGAAAGTGTGAAGTTGCCACCACTATGAATGCAAACAAATAAGTAAATACACAATAACTATAATATACAGTCAAAGTAAAAATGTCCTATGTGAAATAAGAATGTACGAATGTTAAATTAGGTTTCTATTTTGGCTACCTGATTTATTTATTTCACCTCTGACAATGAGAGAGGTTTGTTTGTTTTGTCTTTCAGCTGCTGCTAGTATTATAACATTTTCCATCGACTTCTTCAACTTTGCAATCTGTTAGTGTTTGCTTCCAGTTTTCATCTGAAAGAACTAACTTTCTGTTCCGTGGATAGCAATTTCCTGCTAAATTCTTCACAAAAAGTGTTTCTGAATTATTCTGAAGTGACAAACAGGTCACAAAAATCACATTAAGAGCTTCAGGTGTTTGCTGATTGATCCTTAAAGGGATTAACAGAATGACTTTATACCTGTGACAACATAGATTTGGATACATTTAAAGATTTTGCCACACAGTTTATATTATGGTGAACATCCCTTTAATTTCTTAGCAGCACATGTTAGGTATTTATATTAGTTTTGCATCATTGTGACTTAAAGTGATTGGATTTGTCAGGTTTTTAAGTCACTGGATTATTAAAAGCAGACATTCCCATCTGCTTGTTTTATCTATAAATAGCTGCTTTAATGATCCTCCAGAAAACAGAACATTTTTCAGGAGTCTTGCTGCGTGCTAACTAGCATGTGTCTGAATTAACAGCTTTGTAGTTAATGGGCTAAAACAGTCAAAACCCCTGGTATGGTCCTTAAAATGAACCTCACATTTGATTTTGGTGATTTTTCTCTGGGCTTTTTGGCAAATCACAATCTTGATATGGTTGAAATTTTGTTTTCCTCATAATATCTGAAGCATAATAACTCATCTTTTTCTTTTTGCATGACATTTTCTGCGTGATTCTTTTTGTAGGTTTATAGCAAATTTGTAAAGTTTCCGGCGACGCCTCCTGGAGTTCTAGTTACTTAGATTGTGTGTGTCTGTTATGTGTGTGTTTTTGTTGCGATTTCTGCAGGTGGGACAGAACTTCATCCCGTCGTCTGTCCCCAGTACTTTCGCTCCGTCTCCTACACCTGCACCTCCGGCTGTCAGCAGCGGCCTCAACGACTTGTTTGAGCTTTCCACAGGCATGGCCATCACCACTGGAGGCCACGTAGCCACAAAATCAGTGAGTTCGCTCAGCTTTACCCTCACAGCTTCCCATGAGTTCCCTAGAATAATGATTGTCACATTTTAGTCAGTAACAGATCCACTGCCTATAATAAAGGCAGCAGCAAGTAAAGTAATACACAGTGAATCAGGAATACCAGAAAATAGCTGCAAGAACAACTCAAAGAGCTGTCAGAGTGTTTTTGGAATCCTCAAAGCAAAGACATAATGGAAATGACTCACATAAAAACCATATTTTGAGTCCTAGTTCCTCCCAGAGCTCCACATCAGAGGTGGTGACTACAAATTTATGGGCAATAAACCTGGAGTTTCGGTTTAAAATACAGTTTGAACTATTTTGAAAGTGGTTGGCACAATGACAGAAAGTTCAGATTTGCTTTAATCACATTACGACCTACAACATTAGAAAGTTGAAATTATGGAAAGTAACTGTGCTCAACCATGCCCTCAAACACTGTCAGGTTGATTTTTATACTTCTGCAAAATTCCAAATAATTCCAGACTCACTTTCAAGCTCTAGTTTTTAGAGAATATTTTTTTCAAACAAATCTCTACGGTGCCACACTCTGGTTTGTGTTTCTGCTGGAATCATTTCAGAGTTTATGGTTGTGTAATGTCACACTAAAGCAGTTTTCAAAGTCAATGCAAAGACGTTTACTAACTGGTGGACTGATTCGTTTAATGTTTTTTAGCATACAGAGAACATTGTGTGTCAGATGTTTAGTATCAATGTCAAAAGTCTGACTTTGCAAGAGACACATCATCTGTTCAGACTGTGACAAACACTCATTATGTGGGTTCATGTATTATTAAAGCGATGAATAACAGTGCAAGAAATCTACTAAGAATAGTGGATTGGTTGGGTTTAAGGTGCAAAATTGAATATTTTATCCTCTGTGGCAACAGCTTTAAATAACACATGCCATTAACTTTACAAAGTAATCCACCAGGACTGTGTGTTTGCTTGTATGTAATTGATCAGTGCCGCAGTGAGTTGTTGGATGGAACCAATTTGTTTTGCAGCCATTTGGACCTGGTTGCATTTTTTGGTGGATAAATTTGAAATGCATTTAAGCTTGTGCATTATTATTATTTTGTACATTTAAAATACTACATACAATATATATTCTTTGTACAATAATCTTTGAAATGACAGTATTTTAAAACTAAAGATAGAATGTACAATGTCAATAGTACTTATGTAAATGATAATGATAAATGATCCACCCTTACAGAGCACCATATTTAAGGGAGCTACATTATTACACAGCATAGGTCTGAACACATCAGTGAGGCAGCAGTTATAGCAAACAACTGCTTCCTCACCAGCTCAGTGTTGAAGCTGCTTTTGTAGAAATGTGAGAATATGTACACATGAAGTATCCACACGGCTCCTTGTAAAACTGATTAGACTGCTGTGTTTTACCAGGTGTGGCTTCCTGCAGTGAAAGCCAAGGGGCTGGAGATCTCTGGAACCTTCTCTCGCCGTCAGGGCCACATGTACATGGACATGACCTTCACCAACAAAGCCCTGCAGCACATGACCGACTTCGCCATCCAGTTCAACAAGAACAGGTCAGTGAGGCGACTCAAAGGCAAAGTTCTTCTCCTTTAGTTTTAGCTCTGTGCCCTTCAGGAATCTCAATAATAATATTGTGTTTGTCTGTCTTTTGCAGCTTTGGGATGATCCCCACCAGTCCGCTGCCCATTCACACTCCACTGATGCCCAGTCAGAGTATTGAGATTTCTTTGCCTATTAACACCATCGGGCCAGTCATGAAGATGGACCCACTCAATAATCTGCAGGTATAGAAGCTCTCGCACACTTAAGCAGCATTGCAACGTCAGCCACCGTTAAACCTCGGCAGCTTACCATCACCTGTGGTTTTTGGGATTTGTCATGCAGCAGTTTAAGTAGAAAGCCTTTATGGGCACATAGAGAAAGCCTAGAGTTTAGAGAATCTGTTTTCTCCTCTTTAGTGCGTTTCTTTTTTTAGCCCCTTAAACAAGCAAAACACCACACTGATTGACATCTCCAGTGTAAAACAAAATACATGAATATTAATGCACAGTCATCAGTCAGAACATTTATTTAGCTACGTTCTATTTAACTTACCTTCTTTTTTACCTTTGTATTTGTGCATGTGTTGTAACTTTGCTTGTTATTTTCAAGTTATCTAATGTCAAATCAACATTCTGTTTTGTTTACTTGTTTACAGGTGGCAGTGAAGAACAACATCGACGTGTTCTACTTCAGCGTACTCATCCCTCTCAACATATTCTTTGTCGAGGATGGAAAAATGGGTATGATTGTCACTCAACTTTCTAAAACGGCAACATCACCTCTGTCTTTACACCATCTGTGTCACACGAATACACAGGTATCTTGTGCAAATAATGAAGTGGGAAGAACACATCTTATTTATTCATATAAATTTCACATTAGGTGTGAAATGGTTTAAAAATTACACATCAGAGTTTAAAAGATTTTTGTATTTAGAGATTACAGCTTGCAGGTTTAGCTGTAGCTATAGAACTGCCATAGATATTTAAATTTGACAGTAAAAGAATTGAATGAAATCGCTAAAATATACACTTCAAAATATGGACACTTGAACTCTGCATATGACCGCACACATGACATAATACCAGACCTGCGTCCGTGTGTGTCAGCCATCCAGTAGTTTCTGTATCACTGGTGCTGAGCAGTTTGTTGTTTTTCTGTCTTCAGAGCGACAGGTGTTCCTGGCAACCTGGAAAGACATCCCCAATGAGAATGAGCTACAGTACCAGATAAAGGAGTGCCACCTAAATGCAGGTAGGAAAGTTTGTCAGTAAGTTGTATTGCAAACAGATGAGAAAATATCTCTGGTGGACAAGTAAAGATGATACCTATTTTATTTGTGTGTTTATTTTTCTGTCTCCCCATTACCTGGGCCTGTACTATATTTAGAGTGAAACCCACTGAAGACATGTTTTTTATTTTCTCATATGTCAAAAAACAATTTATGCAGATAAGGATGTTTCTTTGAATGCAAGTTACTCTTTGTGCAGGTGATTTATAGCATTTTTAGGGCTGTGTGTCCACCAAAGTGTTCTTTGCCAGCTGATAAAGCCTTATGCTCAGCTGAAAACATCCAGCTGGAACTGTTTGGAAGCGCTCTGGAGGTGCAGCATTTTTCAGATCAAGTCTTTGGTTGTTTTTGTACAAAAACAGAAGGAAGTGTTCCTCCAAACATAATTTTCTTATTAATATTGTGCTAGATGAGATACCTTATCTGGTACAGACTTCGGTTGTCAGAAAACAGCAGTATGAACTTCTCCGTTGTCATCGTTTAGCCGTTGTTCATCACTTTATGTGAATCAGTGTAGAGTTTGTCCTCTCCTTCCTCCGGTGTAAAAGGACGGCTGATAAAAAGTGACAGTGCAGTGCTTCACCCAAAGTTCAGCATATTTCAGCAGAAACATCCAGCCGTCAAAATATACCCTCAAGGCCTCGTCATGCTTCTAGCATCTGTAGTGTGGTGTAAATATGTGGCGCTCCCATTACAAACAACTGAAAATATGTGGCCTCGAGAGAAAAAAAAAGTTTGCTGTTTTGTGGACACAAAGACAAGCTCAGTCAGAGTGTCTGTGCTAAACATACAAATGAGTCGGCAGCACATTTTGGCTCAGTGCTCTTCCTCGCTGAGTTTTAATAATCATAAATGTAGGAAACAACTTTTGAACCCAATACGCTGCAAACAATCATGTTTCCTTTTGATCGCTTAGTCCTCATCCCTCTTGATGCTGAAAACATTTGTATCACGTAAAAGAAATCCAAAATATCATTGTAATTCATGTCTGGAACGTTAACGTCCTGTTTTGTCAGCAACATCTCATCTAAAAACAAATGTATATGTGTGTTGGTGCAGCTCTTGTGTGACTAATGATGCACAAATGAATTGGTTTGGAGTATTTTTTGCTTTTTTCTACTGATACTTTCCTTTTTTTCCCAACCAAACATCACCTGACAACATTTACAATTAGGACTTTTTACTACAGAACACATCTACAGTTGTCTTTCTTATACCTTACACTGATCTCTGTGTTTTCTCTCTCCACCCACATGCCTGTCTTTGGATTATTCTTTTCTTTTACCTGCACCCAACAAACCTTTCTACAATTTCTGTCCTTTTAAAAGCTGCCCATAATTGTGCCACTGTGATCCTGGCAGTAGGATGGCTAACAGCACATGGTTGATCACAGCAGGGCCCAGTGCCAGTGTTAGAAAGCCTGGTCAGCTTTACTGAAATCTCAAAGCTCTTTAAAATCCTCATAGAGCTATTTTACTTTGCATTAGCTCCTGTTCACATTAGCATTAGTACCTGTAGTGATGATGGCTTCAGTAGTGTTCACAGCCTCGTGTGTGTGATGTGGTTTTTCTTATTGCCCAGTAATTAGAAGGTAGCAGTAGGTGGTACATTCATTATCTGTAGTAACCTTCAATCATTCTGGTCCTGCAGACACAGTGTCAGGAAAGCTGCAGAATAACAACATCTACACCATTGCCAAAAGAAACGTAGAAGGCCAGGACATGCTGTACCAGTCGCTCAAGCTGACCAATGGCATCTGGATCCTGGCTGAGCTCCGCATTCAACCCGGAAACCCCAACTACACGGTAGAGTGTTCAACAGTTTGTGCGCAGCTTTTAGTATTTGAGCGCCGGCTGTGATTTATGGTTATTGAATGTCTTTCCGTCTTAGTCATGTGTTCTTCTGGATAGAAAGAGATAGAAAATATAACAAACATTTCCCTGCACTGACTGTCAATAACTACAAATAGAAAAACTGTATCTAAAGACTTCTGATTAGTTAGTGGTTGTGTGTGAAGACATACTTGAATGTAATGGACTCCAGTTTGTGTCTGTGATTAAGTAGGTATACTGATTTCTGTGCATATATCTGGTGGGTTTTTTCAGTTTTTAATACAAAACAAAATTTACTTGTAAAGAAATATGCAATATTAGGAAAGAAGATCTGTCAAAAAAAATTTTTTCGAGCGACAACTGATGGTTGTCTTTGTCTATAAAACGGGAAAATGCATTTTCCAAAGTCCAAAGTGGCATCTCCAAATGTCTTGACCAACAGTCTGAAATCAAAGAACAAATCACAGAAGGAGGTGGATCCAGAGAACAAGTTGCATTTTTTGCTTGTACTTCTTGAAAAATAGCGAGAATTATTATTGATTAAGAAAAAAGCTGCCTGTTTTTCGTCTCACAATTGACTAATAATTTCAGCTTTAATTCCAAGTAATATGAAACTGGACAAAACAAGGGTAATGCTGTGTTACAGTGGTAATTGTACTACATTCATAAGGAACTTTTCTACTTTACTAGACAAAGTACTTCACAATTTTTATGCCACCCATCAGGTCACTTTGCTCAAGGAAACTTTGACATGCAGAAGGGAATGTATGATCATCAACCCAATGATTAATCAGCGATCAGCTCTCCCTCCTAAGCAGGAGTTGCCCCTGTGCGTCACATAAACCTTAAATCAGCTGTCTGCCTGTAATAACTGTTTCTACACTGAGCAATACAGAAGCACCCAGAAGCAACAACCACTACTCAGACGAGCATGTCTCACTAGTTTTCTCCATTTTGTGTTTGCATCAGTTTTTTTTTGCTTACCAATGGGACAGCAGTAGACGACACTTAAAAAGCTCAGTCTGATTGTTTTGGATCAAAAATTGACAATGTTGACGACATTTCCACTTTTAAACTGTACTTCAGATTCTGTAACAGCCCAAATAGCCCAGGTCAACAGTGAAAATACGGGTCACTATTTTCTGAAAACTAGTTGCCCCCTTTCCAGGGTCTGAAGAGATACATCTATATTTAAACTGCTCACACTGAACAAACTTCATCTTTCAGACTGACTGTTGATAAATGAAGGTTCTCTGTATTTCCACAGCTGTCTCTCAAGTGTCGGGCTCCTGAAGTGTCTCAGTACGTCTACCAGATGTACGACTCTGTGCTGAAGAACTGACCTGTTCTGCCACTTAGCAGCTCCGCTTCATCCTGACTACAAACTGCAGTGTTTTATCATTTTCTGTATCTGCAGCTAACTGCCAAAACAAGAGAACCCAAACAGTAAATGGTGGATGCTGAAAGAAAACCTGGATTAGTGGGTATATTTCACCTCTGAGGGATCAACAGGGTAAATGCTGATACGAAGGTATTATGAGTGATCACCATGCTGTTAAACACGCTGTTGGTGTTTCCTTTATTTTGGCAGTTGAACGCATTATTAAATCCTGTAATTCAGCTCCCCATTTAGATTTTTACCTCCCAGTGAGAACACGTCGACCATTCCATCCTTAACTTAGTGTCTTAATGTTGTGAAGATGATGAAACTGTCCCGAGTGAGGGGAAAAAATCTCCCCAGTTTCCATGAAGCCATTGTTTTTGTTTTTTTTTACTTTGTACAGCGTGTGGCTCGCACGTCTTTCAGTTTATTTTTGATACTGGCTTTGCTTTAGTTGTATTTTCAGAAGAATACCAGTGTTGATTTGCTCTGTTTGCCATTAATGTGTTTGAAGATTGAAACCCAGAAGCTATTGATGTCTTTTCCTGCCATGACTTTAACACAGCTTCTTTCATGTTTACTAGGAGTACTTGCATTTAGTCACTAACACCTCAAGTGTGAAACATTGTACAATGATTGAAAAACTGTGAAGTGCAATTTTTAAAAAGTTGGGGTAAGAAAATGCAAACCAGAGCACCAGTAACTGTAACCTAACTGCTCAATTTGGGTGTTTTCACTGTGGGTTTCCACTGCCATTCATAATGCAGGTGGTAAAACAGAAAACAAAGCTCTGTTCCACTAAACCCTCTTCTAGCCTTCAGCACATTCTGGCTTCATTAGCACTCCACCTTTTCCATCTCAGCTACTTGTGAACATCTTTGGAATAATTTGGCTTTTTAAAAAAAAGAAATTTGGCAGTCAAATTCTAAAACCAATTGCAATGAGAAATTGTACATGTAAAAAGAAAACAAAGTTTTCAGCCATGTGAAGCAACTTCATAGAACCAGTTCTATCGTAAATTCATTACATCCCAACTGATACTGGATTTTTGTGGCTGATTTTATCAATATTTTGGCTGATGTTCTTTATAGACACAGTGTGTTGGAGGTAAATTGATAAAATAAAACCATGGTGTCACTGTGAACTTTCCAGAAATGTATTTTACAACTTACTTTAAAGACACCGTTTGACTCCACACCACCATCTGCTCAACTGTGCTACATAATCTGCTACATGCGCTGCAGACAGTGCTGAGAGTGTTGCAATGGAGTCAAAACTGCTCGCTAGACAAACTAAGCAATGACAACATTTTTAAATTACGCTGAGCATGTTTTTCTCAATTATGCTCAGTAAAAATAAATGTTTTACATCAGCACATATTGTAAAACATATACGGCAATAATGATGCCATAGGCCAATATTGGTTGATTGAACTGATATATGTAAAATCAGTCAAGCTCTAAAGTGTAATGATTTAAATTCTTGGCCAACACCCCCAATATTTTCACCTCAACTTAGTTTTCCAACCACTACACAAACCGCTGCAGCTCTTGATTATGTGTTAACACACCAGTGCCACTCCCCGTTAAGAATATTCGTTGTCCTTTTTCTAACAGCCCCATCATAGTCGTACACGGCTTCACTCACCTCTTATTGTCATTCCTCTTTATTCTGCATCTACCTCTGCGTGTTTCCTTTTAACTGCTGCAGTAGCTCCACTTCTGCTCTGTGCTTTATTGTTTCCACTATTTCTTTTGAATGCCAGTGTTTTTTTGTTTTTTTTTGTAAACTCCATGCCAGTCTAGACTTGTGGCAACTCGGCCAAACTGAACTCGCAGGACCAAGCATTCAAAGTAATTGCCACATTTCTGTTTTAACACTCCAGTATCATTATATCCTCCTAATGTTGGCGTTGTCTGTGCTATATGAACGTTACAGTGCATACGCCCTAAGGCCCAGAGTTGTAGTGTAGTCCAGTGATGGTGTAGTTTGTGTAGCTAATAAATCAAAAGGTTTTGTTGTTACTCTGGAAATGAATTGAAGCATCGCCTCTACCTATTCAACAAGCAGAACAGGCTTATTCGATGTATCAGTTGTGTTGGTGACGCTATTCTCATACACGATAACACAAAATATGTTTATGTGCCTGCATGACCTCACTGTCATTTTATCCTTTTTCATTTCAACTCGAGTTAACACTCCTCTCCTCCATATCTCTTGTAGATCTCATGTTTTTTTTTTGTTTTTCTTTTAAATGCAGCCTTCCCACAGATAGAAGTATATCCAGAGTTGTTGCCACCAGTACAGAATTTACGACGAGATCTATCATAGCAGCTTGTGAAATGGAATATTTCTAGCGTCATTGATGTAACCCTGTTGTAAATGATTTGTTATTGTCACAGTACCACATCTTATGTCAATAAATTGTCAAACTCATTGTGCATCATTGTGTGTGTTCATAAGGTGCAGCAGAGCCGACTTTAAGAGACAGGAGTCACACTCTGGTAGGTTAATAAGAAAAAAGGACAGATTCATGTGTGCCTTCATTTCTAAACAATGCAAGCACATTAATGGAGGCCTGTAGCACAAAGCAAGACTCCTGGGGTAAATTACAGTTAATCTACAATTCATTAAACCCCTAAAAGCTCATCTCTGTGGATCTAAGCTAATTATTTCAGTTTTTTTTTTAAATGAAATTCCTTCCTCCAGCTGAACTCACTCGCTAGGCTTGTAATACATGCTCCTAACATCTGGCGGCGGTAGTGGTAAGACATGATTCCACTGTGCCATTAAATGACCAACGAAGAAGAAGCAGGAGAGGAGGCGGGTCCTGCCGGCCATGTATCGGAGCCAATCAACCGTCCTGGCGGGTCTTGAGCTGTTGTTGCTCCGGACTGTCACAGTTTTCTTTAAACATTATAACACTACTACACGGTATGGCGTCGTTTGTGACCGAAGTGCTGGCCAGCTCCGGCAAACTGGAAAAAGAGGACCTGTCCGGCAAAATAAGCAAAATGTCGCGCAAAGTGGAAGATACGAAGGTAACCCACTGGCTAGCGTAGCATTAGCTGAGTAAAGTTTGAACTAGCGCTGCTAACTGCTAGCGCCTCACTGATGCTTTGACTGTTAGTTAACCTTCGCTAGTTTAACGGAGATTCCTGAACGGACATTCAACTATAGATATTTAGTTAGTTATATATAGATAGATAATAGCCACGCCCTTAGCTAACGCAGAGCAGAGCTAGCAAGTTTATAGCAAGTTTACTGTATTGTTATTAGCATAACTGTTAGCTGTCCATATGTGAAGCAGGCTCAGTACCGTCATCTGGACTACGTGGCTCTTGTTGTGTTCTACATTAAGACGTATATAAAACCGTAAGACACTCGCTAACTTTGCTTTAAACCTAAAAACAATGTCAATACTAAATTTAAACACTAGAAGACACAGATTTGACGCACTATGCCTCATAATACTCATACATAAATTGTTAAAAATTATTTTAGTGTAGGCTAGTGAGGTAAATACAAGTCAAATACATGTCAACTATGAACAAGCAAGTAGCTAGAAGACCAGCTGCTAAATTGTCGTGCTGATTTAACATTTGTGCAGCAATTAAAGCTGCAACTTAAGAATATTTTCAGTGTTGGATGTATTTGTTTATTTTCTAGATTAACCGATTAGTTGTTTGCTATATGTCAGAAAATGTTGAATAATGTCTCTCAAAGACCAAGATGAAGTCCTCCAATGCATTGATTTGTCTACAACCTAAAGAGTGTACTGTCCCAGAGGAGGACAGAAACCAGAAAATATAATCAATTTTGGGGCCTTGAATCAGACAGGTTGGATTGCTTTCTAAAAAGTTACTTAAACCGATTAATTTTATTCATTGAAAAAAGCTGACAGTTTTATATTAGTTGATAAGTCAGTTGAGTAAGTGCTGCAACTCTTGCAGGAATGTACAACTGTTGTCAGCATTACACTTCAAACTGTTAATCTAAGTATTTTTTGAAAGTTCTGATTTGTTTATCATGGGTATATTTGGGCAGTAGTAGTAGTGCTGCAGTGATTATTGATCAACTGACAACACGTTGTGAGATCCATCAGTTGTTATAATTTTGGAAACATAGCTGGTGAAAAGATAAGCCTCAAATAATTTTAGCCATGGATATAACACCCACAGAGATTTTGTGTAAAAGAGTAAAGAATAATTTGTAAAGTTGTTGTGTGTACAAACTGAAGTCGTCAACAGTAAATTCATATCAAGTATTGGTTTGACAGGAGGGAGATAGTTATAATGAACATACTGGATCTGTGCCATAATTTTAGCTATACACAAGTGGTTGTAAATGTGCTAAAAAGTTATTTTCTGAACCTAAAGTAACAAAGCTTGTTTGAAATAGCTCAATTTCGTTTGTGTGTTTCCAACAGGAAGAAGTATGTGAAATGATAAACAAGAGGTACAGTGACTTCCTGCCGACTCTTCAAAGCTCAGAGGATCTGATGGTGCAGGTTGAGACAGTCTCCAAAGAAATGGATGCCCTTAAAAATTGCATTGAGACTGAGGTATGCACGAAGTCTTTGTAAATTAAAGACTGGATTTATAGCAGTGTTGTGAGTTTAAATTGATTTGTGTTTTTGGACCCAGGTGCGACCGAATATCCACATGGCTGTGGCTGACTATACAAAGCTGAAGCAACAACTGGAGAAAAATACTGTCATCATAACAATGCTTGGACACCTTAAAGAGGTACAACATACATGGCAATTTATCAAGTCACCTTTCATGTGCATCTTTTTCAACATCTGAAAGTTTTCTAATTTCACTTAACTGACAAATCAGATTGTTATTCTGTATATTTCTGTTACCATTCTCTCTCTAATGAGCTCATAGTGTAGATAATATTAGCTTTTAAGACAAATTAGCTGCATGAGTCGTGTTTTGTGTTAGCTATATATTAACAGAAACCTTGTGTTCAGAATTGTTTCAGCAGAGAACAGTGATATTTTATGCATCTGTAGTTTACATGTTTGAATGTGTTTATGGCTAATGTATCTTCTGTATGACTCAGTTTCATAGTGCAATGGAGGAGTTCAACAAAGCTTTACTGGAGAAGAAGTATGTTGATGCAGCCAACCAGCTGGAAAGGGTAAGAGCTGCTTATGTCATTTCCACACAACCGTACATCTACTTTGAACCAGAACTGGGCAATGATATAAAAACTCAAATTTTTGACCCCCTTCTTCAGTCACATTGTCAAAAGCCCCTGTAATAAACCTGAAAGTAGAAAAATTGAATTCATCTTCCCCCTAAACAACAAATCACTGTCAGTCAGTGTCGTAATCCGCAGGAGGCAGAACAAAACAAACCTCTTGTAAATACTGTCGGATAATAGGGCATTGTTATAAGATTAGTGCTGATCGTTTGGGATCACTGTGTGTTTATGTGTGCCTTGCAGTGACCAGTCAAGTGACACTGGTAATGTCATTTCATTGAATCCCATGAAAAGAGAGTCTGGATCAAAAATATACAGACTACAGAAAAACATGAGCTAAAATGCTTTGTGTGTAGCTATAACTTTATACAGTTGAAGGAGGCTGTTATGCACACTGTTATCTCATCACCCATGGATCACTGAAACAATATTTTTTCTACATGAATGAAAAATCTATTGATCAACTCCAGACAGAACCTGGCTGCAAAGAGATCACATCACTCCTGTTCTAGCCTCATTACACTGGCTTATTTTTTGACCTCTCACGCTTTTCCCAGCTATATATCTGACTCCTTACTGTCGTGTACACCAGTACATGTAACCAGTGTCTATGGAAGTAAAAATAATGATATTAATAAAACTATGTACATGTTTCACATGTGCAGATATGGCAGAATGGATAATTGTACCCAAACTGAAAGACCACACAGTGTGTAGAATTCTACTTAAAAAGTTATACACCAAATAGTTTTTCTTATCTGTCTGATAATTTTAAGACTTTGCTGCCCTTATGAGATACTTTGTGAAATGGATTTATAAATATATCTAATACATAATATTATTATCATTCTCATTTTCATCATTGTTATTGAAATGAGCAAACTACACCTCTTATTGAGGTGAGGGATTGGAAAAATATCTTTACAGATATGCTGGGCGTATGATTTTCAGTTCCGGTGTGTTTTCTAATGACCTGCCTCACCTGATTTCTCTGGGTAACCTGATTTCGTAAATGTACAGATTGATGGGTCATACTTTCTTCCAGGCGAGGGATAATGTGGATTCACTGAAGAGCTGGAAGATTTCTCAGCTGCCGCTGCTCAGTGCTATCAGCTCTGAGCTGACGGTGCAGAGAGAAAACTTAATTTATCATCTGGGAGATGAGTGGAAGCGCCTCGTCATCTGGACTTTACCATCTTCAAAGGGTAAAACATCCTGAGAAAACCTGACAAGAATGTCAGATGTGGTGCCTACACTTTGCTGAGTATTAACCTATGTTTACTATTTGTCTAACAAATACGCTCATCAAATACAACATCAAGTGTTGTTTTAAAGGCACCTTTCATCCAGTGAGTGCATTAATCTAAGAAATTACTGAACATTGTGAGGGATCACTCACACCCAGTCTGTACATTTTATAATCTAGAATTTCACTGGTATTTCTTATTATTCTGTATCTCAAAAACACGACAGAAAGGCTGTCTGAAGTTACAGTTTTTGCAGTAACTGTTGGATATCGTCCCCAGAACCTGCAGGTCAGAAGTCCTTCCTGAAGGTGGAGCTGAACCTGAGCAATGCTTGTAGTAAAGACAGTGAACCAAAAATATCCGCTCTGCTGTGCTCCGTCCTGCAAGCTCTGGCCATCCAGGGAGACCTCCAGCACAAGATCAAACTTTTCAGTAAGAGCAACACCCCTCACTGTTAAATATGCAAACCTCTTGTGTCTTGTAAAATGTGTTTTCATACCTTCCAGACACTTTATTGTGCGTAATTCAATTCAGTTATCTTTTAGTGACAAAAAATAAACCATTGAGTGTTCGCTGTTGTACTCTGCAGTGAAAATAAAGTGTAGTTAGTGTGTTTGGGGCATTTCTGCTCTGCAATCTGTTTTACCTTATTTGCTGATGTATGCACTGATACTGATGAGTTTGCAGGAGGCTAACATAATCTGCTTTCTTTGCCCAGTTTATTGATCTAGCTCTAAAGCATAGTTTATATAAGGTAGACCCTGCTCAGCCTTGGTTTCTGTTGTTGTTGTTCAGGTCAAGTGCTTTTAAAAAACATGTTGAAGCCGCTGGTGATGTACGATTCGCTGTCAGTGAGGGTAACGGAGCAGCAGGACGAGGGAACCATCTTGGCCTTACAGTGTTTAGAAGAGAGCCACGAGGAGCGATCAACACCTTCACAGGTCTACAGCAAACTGCTCCTGGTGCTCAAGACGCTGCACTCACATCTGCTAGGTAAACGCATAGAGGTGATATATTATGCTGTAATGTTGTTCGGTGTCAGTGTTTCACATCTACATCAGCACTTCATGATCCATGAGCAGGGTTTTTCCTGCAGCTTTTGGTGGCTAAGCTAAACTCTCTAGAGCCAAAATGATTTGAATTGGGGGAGACAAAACGTTTTTAACCAGTTTTGTCAATTAGGAGTTTATTTACTCAACCATAATAGGTATTTTTGATTATCAAACATGAGTAGTCTGCAAAGGCCCAATCTGAGCCAGGAAACACCCTGATGAGTTGGATGCATCATTAAGATGTCTCAATCCTAAACCAGTCAGATCACCAGAAAGACAGCAGCTGGACAAATTATCATGTCAATTTACTTTGATTTGCTAAGTAGTGACAGACAGCCTAAAAATGAAAGTAAATACCTCATGCTTACCTCAGACTCTGCTGAAATATTACTCAACGAGCCTGAGAAAAACTTGTGACTTGTGTGCTATTTTTCAGATGTTTCCATTGGTGATAAAAAGCTTGCGGCTATCTTGGGTGAGCTGATTTGGGAGGAAATGTCCCAGTGCATCATCCACGAGTGTCTGGTCCACTCCATCCCCACCAACAGCAGCCAGCTGGAGAAATACAACACTGTACGGACATAACAGATGTTTGTGTAGTATCATGACACATAGGGATCATTTATAGAGAAGAACTGTATCTGTGTCTTGCTTAACTAAGAGATTATTTTCACATTATTGTCTATGGTTGAGAGGTATGGTTTTACTAAATATATTTATATCTACATATGTGTTCAAGGTGATCAAGGAAACAGAAGACTTTGAGAAGTCTCTGAAGGAGATGGAGTATCTGCAGGGCGATTCCACAGACCTGCTCAAATATGCCAGAGATGTCAACTGTCACTTTGCTAGCAAGAAGTGCAAAGATGTCATCGTGGCAGCTCGCAAACTCATGACCTCCAAGATGCACAACACCGTCAAAGTAAGTGTGAGCCAAGGCCAAGTGTCTGGATAGATAAAATGCATGGTTCTTTATTGTAAACAAGGTCTGACCTGAGAACTTTGTCAGGCCAGGACCTAAACACAATTTTTATATGACAGCTGTTGTGCGAAATATCCTGAAAAATTAATGTACACAAGTCTTAAATAATACAAAGATTTGTATAAATGATAATTATATGATAGTTTACAGAACAGCTGCACCAGTAAACCTCAGAATGGAATTTATTACGGGTCTGATTGTCTCACAAAAACTCTGCACTGAAAATCTCTGCATCCTTTTTGTTAGTCATCTTATTTAATTTCTTTCTCTCTTTTTTTTTTTTTTTCCTAACCTCCTCTGTTAGATTACACCGGAGTCAAAGCTGCGTCTCCCAAAGCTTCCTGCTGCGAGTTCGGAGGTGAAAGTAAAACAAGAAAACGTAAAGGAGGAGGCGACAATGGAGAACTCAAAGCAGCTTTCTGCGTGGAGTCTGCGTCTGCCTGCCTGTCGCATCAGTGAGTCTGTGCAACAGCTGATGGAGCTCGCACTCAACACTCTGTGTGAAGCAGTAGGAAGCTCCACTCAATGGTACGTTACAGTCTCAGAGACCTCATTGTCTTTTGTACTGACTTATGTATGAGTCATAATGTGGTAGTTTGTACTCGGCAGGATATCTGTATTACATGTCAGTGGTGTCTAGGCAGGGTTTAGGCTTGTTAGACCGTCATCTAATTGGTCTTTCTGTTCTTTTTAGTGCACTACAGCTCTTCTTCACTGTGAGAAACATTTTCCAGCTGTTCTATGATGTCGTACCAACATACCACAAGTAAGAGTGTTGGCATGACATAGCAAATATTAGCCCAAACCAACATGTTTTTCCTCAATATGTAAATGGTTCTTTTGCTTCCCTGCTACCCTATCCAGGGAGAATCTGCTCAAGTTTCCTCACCTAGCTGCCATCCAGCACAACAACTGCATGTACCTGGCTCACCACCTGCTCACTCTGGGCCACCATTTCAGAAACCACCTGCCACACCCCCTCAGCGACGGCGTGGCAACTTTTGTTGACATGGTGCCTGGATTCAGGAAACTGGGTAAGCAAGCAGTTCTGCTAGCATCAGCCACATTGTCATGAATTATGACAACAGAAATCATCCTAGAGTGAATCAAATTATTAATTGATTTGATTAACTTTTGTTTTAAACCTTTTGTCTATGACAAGGTATCTGCAGAAAAACATTAATGATAAACAGCCAAATCAATATTTGTTTTGATGGCCTTCATATTTGCCACCACTTGGCTCAAATTTCCACATCTTTCACAAACTTAATACCAATGTTTATTCTTGTGATTGCCTTTTAATTGTGAGCACATGCACGTCTCACCATGCATTAACCCTTTATTTTATTTCCCTTGCAGGTGCCCAGTGCTTCCTAACACAGCTGAACGTTCAGAGAGCTGAACTGCTGGAAAGACTTTCCACCGCTCACAACTTCTGCAACCTGGATGATGAAGACAACTACATTGCAGCCAGCAAGGCAGTGAGACAGGTGAGAGGAGAGACTTTGAGAACAAACTGTACATTTACTGTAGTATTTGACAGGTATTAGGTGAAGCTGCATTACATTCCAGTGAGTCTCACTAAAGTTGTGTCTAAATAGAAGGTGTGAGCAGCAGAACCTCCAGTGACAGTATTGATGTAAAAGTCACATATGTTTTGGATGCACTCAAAGCCCAAAACATAATCACTGTAGCTGCACATGAGACAGATGACTGTAAGCTTTCTTTATCGTTGTACAATTTTTCATTCTTGCTCTGCCTCTTACTCACACTCTGCTCATGTGCTTGCTTCATTTCAGGTCATTCACCAGTTGAAGCAGCTGGGTACAGTGTGGCAGGACGTCCTTCCAGTCAGCATCTATTGTAAAGCCATGGGCAACCTCCTCAACACTGCCATCACAGAAGTCATTGCCAAGATCATGATGCTCGAGGTTTGTCTTTTTCCGATCGCAATACCTCACATATATTTGTCTTGTACCACTGCAGAGGTGTTACTGCAATAAAGTGCACATGGATTTTAGAATTATTTTTATTTATTTTTTAATCTCTAAGATTTTAGAGACCCGAATGGGTAGTCATCCCAGGTTTTCAATAGCAAAAATGTCTTCTGATTCTGGACAAAAACTGATCTGAGAGTGGAATTATGAGGATCAGCTGGATGAAAACATACATTTGCTTAGGTGGATGGCACAAATGTATAAAGTCGTAGTCAGGAAACATTGAAGATGGGGCTCTATGGTGGGTCAGGTGATAAGTTCATCATAAAGTACATGCCCACTAAACAGATCCTGATAGCTGGTTTCACTTTGCATACAGTCTTTGGTTGACAACATGTAATTAATTCACACAGTCTCTTACCATAATAAAAAGCATGTCAGGGTATTTGGTCAGATATAAAGATGCTCTGTGACATACTCTAAAGTGTACATAATCAATGAATAATAAGGATTTTGTTTGTCATTTCACTGTCTGCAGGATATTTCATCTGAGGACGGGGAACACCTCCACACTCTATGTCAGACCATCATTGAGGAAGGACCGCTGGTCTTCATCCCTCTGGCCGAGGAGCACAAGAACAAGAAGTATCAGGAGGAGGTGCCACTCTACGTGAAGAAGTGGAGTACGTTCAAGGAGCTCGTCATCGTGCTGCGAGCAAACCTGCAGGAGATTGTCGACAGGTAAGAATGAAACTTCATAGCAAAATATGAATAAATAACATAGAATAAGTAAACCACAGTCTGAAGTGTTGGCTCAATTTTTACACACAGGCAATAAGTTGCACAATTTCCCAAATATGTTTTTATGGAAAGCAAATGTACTTATTGTATGTAGTTTGATTTTATTTGTTCTGCCTGTATGATACCTGTAATGTTCAGATATTATTCATTATGGAAATGTAGCAAATTGCAGTCAGAGCTTTAACTAATTTCAGTGACTATTGTCATGTTTTTTTGCTGTTCTATAGTTTGAATTGTATTAAAGTTTGCTCCAATAAGCATTAAGTTGTAGTGTCAACTTTAAAGGTTGCAGTCGGAAAGATTTTTTTAGAATTGAAGTTAAGGTGACCAGTTAAGGCCAAGATAGACCAAGTCTAACTCCAAAAACACTGCCACAGAAGCCTTTATACCACTGCTTTAACATGCTTAGTAGTATTCTTATTGACAAGCAGACTGACTTAAATTGTCCATTTTTCCAAAATGTTTTTTGATGTATTGCATCAGACAAAATTAATGGAAGTTCATTCAATCATTTATTTATTGAAGCAGTCTGGTTTTATTTATTACCACCTTCTGTATATTATCGCCTTCTTCCTATACAACACAGTCTTTTTGTTTCAAAGTGTTGAATGGAAACAAGCCTAATTTGCATGTCTTTTTTTTTCTCTCTCTCTCTTTGCTACATTTTAAAAGTTTGCCCCAAATTGTAAATTTTCCCAGTGAGGGATTAATAAAGTTCATCATGGCTAATGACAATGAAAGAACCACTGTATTTTTCTACATGTATGGTATTAATGTGTGTGTGTGAATGTCTGATTGGTCTGATTCTGCTCCACAGGTGGGCTGACGGTAAAGGTCCGCTGGCGGTGGAATTCTCCAGTTCGGAGGTGAAGAGTCTGATCCGAGCCTTATTTCAGAACACAGAGAGGAGAGCTGTTGCTCTGACCAAAATCAAATAGATTCTTGGAACACAGAAACACCAAGAAGATACTATAGCACTTTTTCCTCTTTGGAAAATACGACTCACGCCTTTATTCATTTCTGTTTTCTGTTATATCCATAGATATAAACATTTACATGTGTGTAGGCTGAACGGTTTGAAATGGATGCATCGTGTGGTGGAGTTTCTGTCTCTGGAGTTATCAGCTTGGTGTAATCAATCTGTGCTTCTTCTCAGCACTCTGACTGCAATTAGTCCTACAGAGATTACACGAAGGCTTCTTTACATCAGCGTCCTGCAGCCTCAGTCATATAGCTTTGGGGCTTTACCACCACAAAGCCAACTGGGGTTGTGTAACCAGTGACTTAACATCTGTTGACATGTGCTGCAAGATTCAGTGTTAACTTTGCTGCACGTCATTAATCAAACTTTTCACCCTGGTTTGTTTCAGAGGTCTCGGCTTTTTGTACTGGTTGTACTGACTGAGTCTATTTGATGACATTTGTTTAAACACGAAAATGACGATGAAGTTCTGACAAACGCACTCTGGACCTTACGTTTATTATTAAGGATTCACATGTACAAGCCATTAACCCGAAATCCTCAATAATGTATTTATTTCTTGTCCAAATAAACCCAAAGACTCAGAACGTTTTCTAAACTGTTTGTTTTTAATGAATACTGTGACAACGTGAGTATGCTGCCAAAAGGAATATGCAACTTCTCCTATTTTTATTAGCAGCTGTGTATTTGCTATATGTAGATTTCTTTCCCATTTGTTTAGTCTTGAGTGAATTCTTTGTCCTCCATAGAACATACATTCATCTCCTATAATTCCGAATGTGTTTAGTTGGACCTTTTCTCTCCATCAGGGAAATTTTTAACTAAATGGGCAGTTAGTATGAGCCTTGATCGCCCATATTGCAAGAGATTGATTTACAAAAAAAAAAAATACAGGTTTTCCAAGAGTACTGAAAAACTTAGAAACTTTAAGAACAGTCCTCAAGTCCTGAAAAAGTTTTGATATTGTCATCTTTTCCTTTTTGCAGACAGTCAGATCTCTACAACAGCTGACAGCAGAAATGATGTTCAGGCAGCAGATGAAGTTAGCTTGGCAGGGTGAGGCTGAAACGCTCTGAATGTCCCACAGAGTTGTGGGTTTTATATTCACAATGATTCACGTCAGGTTAGTGTTGATAGTTTCCTGAATTGTTGTGATCAGGATGGAAAATCACTGTACAGCCAGAAGTTGTCCTGATTTTAATACATGTTATAAAGAGAGGCAGGGCTCCAGACTGACTTTTTCACTGGTAGCACTGGTGCAACCAACTTTCTCATTTGGTCGCACCGCCTATCTGGTCACAGGCAAAGCATAAGACTTGCTGAACATTTTCTTATCGATAGACACTACAATTTACCGATGTTCCCTAAACGCCTCAAAATACAGAAGACTGTAGCTGCTGTTGGTATCTGTGGTCTGCTCAGACAGATGTGCGAGCAAAAATGACTTTAAAAAGAGTTAACTTGGGCGTTGTCACGTCAGATTTGTCCTACATGAAACCGAGTGATTTTATTAGTTTTTTTACATGCACTCTTTTCTATGAGTGGAAAAAAACAGCGAATGCAGGTGTGCTCCGTTTTTCATGGGAAGACCCCATTTTTAAGCGTAAATAGTGCAGTACACTGAACTTATAAGAGTACTGCTTTCCACCCTGTGGTTAACAGAGCAACTTCCTGTGCCAGTTACAGCGACACTAATATAGCCTCAAGATCATCATGCACGTTATTGATGCACAAGTGAATGAAGAGTGTATGATGCATAATGTTATGTTAAGCACAGCAAATTTTGTTGTATTTCTTGGTGCAATGACAAGAAAGCTTTCGGATTCTGATGCACTCACACCAATGCGACCACTTGAAATTTTAACTTGCACACTAAAAAAAAAAAGTAGAGCCCTGAGAGGGACTCATTGTATAGTATGATGTCTGTGAAAATGTCAAAGAAAATTACCTCAAAAGAGTGTGCGTCCTGTCATAACATTAAAATACATTGAACACCTGCATGTTTATGGAATTCTAAGTGTACGTGTGTTCATCTCCTGCATTGCATTTGTAAAAAAAGGACTTGATCACATTTTTAATCTGTAGAGTCTCCCTGAGGGTAAAAACTTAAAGTACTACCTCTATTAAATATGCTGTTATTATTAATGCCCTCCAAACAATATAAATATATAGTTATGTGTCAAGATGACATTAGTTTGCCCTTTGTACCACTATCAGGCCAAAATGAAAGAGAAATCAGAGAAAGCACATTAATGCTGCTGAAAGGATCCATCCATTCATTGTCGATACACCGCTTAATCCTCACTAGGGTCGCGGGGCGCTGGAGCCTATCCCAGCTTGCTAAAAGATGAACCATTTTAATTTTAGACACTTAATAAACTCAGTAAAAGTACATTTAAAACAACTTCAGTGTGCTAAATTCCTGCAGGTTTTCGGTTGATGTGTACAATGGAAGCTTAATTTCAAGAAAAGCGCTATTCCAATAACCTGAATGAATATTGATTATGATTAAAAAATAAAAAGTGACAGGATTCTGTCAGAGCCACATGTAGAGCTTTGGGTTGAACTTTGTCAGTGTCTGTGCCGTTAAAGATGCAGGGGGAGGAGACAAACAGCTGGACGGTGGAACTGCAGCAGCTCTTTACTTCAAACTGTCTCCACCTTCATGTGATGAACCGGATGACTGCAAGGAAGTTTCATTCTGCCAGCTGCTGTTTTCCTCTTAAGGTTTGCTCTGTAGAGGTACGTGATGGCTTTCTCTTTCATATTGTGTAAACTTGAAAGCTTCTGTAGTCATTATTACTCAGCTCAGTGTGCTACGCTGTTTTTGTGGTATTTTGTACCAATTTGTGAATTTTTAAAAATTCTTTTAAGGCGCCATTTTAAAAAAAAATTTATTGACATTTTTGTTTAATTGTTTTCTTTATTCTTTAATTGACAGTTGATTAACAAATGTATTGTATGAAAAAATAGTAAAAAGCGGCTCAGATTTCAAGGTGACACAAAATGTTTTATTAAGAATATTCAGTCTGTTGAACTGAGGAAAAGCAGGAACCACAGAATTTTTTGGAAAGAGTTTGGAATTTTTTATTTAAAAAAATGTATTGATCTCTTACATCTCAATAATATGATTTCCCATCTGTTACCTGGAAATAACTAATACATGGAAAAACAGAGATAGTGGACAGTAGCTCCAAGTATTTGCTGCCAAACAAAACCTTAAATGTTTCAGTTTGAGTGCAAAATATGTGAAAATGTGACTTTTGTTAATGTTAAAAATACACGAAGAGAAAAGTTTCTTCTAATAAGTTATAAAGAAATGAGAGTTTACTTTGGCTTATATTGAGCTTGTCTTTCAGTGAAATTCTGATTTTCCCTTTGAAACAAATATTGTTTATTATTAACTATCAGTGGCTTCCAGGTAACTTCTCTAGTTAGTAAAATGTTATAAAATAGTCATGTATTAAATGTTAGTATAATTTTAATATCACAGTTTTGAGCATGTTGTTTTATATTGTTGCACATTTAAATTGAAGTATTACATAACATCAGTAATAACAATAATAATGATATTTTGTAATAGTAATAATAATATTTTCTAATAATAGTACCACTAATACTTGTGTGTGTTGGATATTCACACCGCCCCTTACTTCAAAGTAACTATAGTTCCTACCTATTTGCACATAAATGTTTATATGTGAAGTATGGCAAGCAACTCTTTGATTGTATTTACTTATAGACCACCATTTCTTCAAAAATAATTTTGAAGGATGGCTGGCATTTTTGTAAAGGTGTTTTTTTTTTTTTTCTTGCTATGCATGTTATGTGAAAACATGACATATTTCCTTTTCAACATATAATGAGATAGAAAATCAAAATGTCTCTTCCTAAATCCATTTACTGGTAACTTAAAATAATCCAGCAACTCTTGATACACAATGATAGGAATACATAGACATTCAGGCTGTGACTCAGTAACTTGAGCTAAAGGAACAATTGTTTATGTGTTTGTTTGTTGGTTGGTTTCCTGCCTGTTGCCTCAAAGTACAATCCTGTCCATCGGATTGGCTGTGCTCCGTAGTCATAGATGTACCACACAGGCCGGTGACACGTGTTTTCAGGATTAAAGAATGTGTTCACATGTTGCATGTGTGAGTGTTGCTATACAGTGAGCACAGCACGTTTTGAAGATTTTCTTAAGAGACAAGTGAATTTCCCACAGTTCATCTGGTCACATCTGGACAATGCCTTCTCTAAGCCTTCAGGCAAATACAGTCAGTAATCTTTTCAAATCCATCGTGTTCCTTGGTGTTTCTCAAATTAATTTGGAGGATTAGCGATAATCCCAAATGTGCAATAAATTGCAGCAGTGACTGAGACACTGATCAGCCCACTTCAGATTGATGAAACCTTGTGTTATGCTGATGACAACATTTGCTTTTAGCACATCATTATAATATCATCACAGCTCTACATAATCTATCGGGCATGAATGGATTACTGAGTAGGCCTACTGGGCACAGGATCAGGGGCCCGAGGAGTCTGGGGGCTCTGGTCCAGAGCCTTGTCTGAAGTGAGGATTAATGTTTGTTGTTGGAAAGTCATTCAATCAACCGTAAAGACAAAGATGTTTAAAATTCCTCAAAACAACTACAAAGAGTTACGAAATGTCAACAAATGGTCAAACAGAATCAGAAAGACCAGAAACAGTAACATACTCATGGAAAAGAGATGCAAAATGAACACAAATTATATACAGATGGGCTGCAAAGACAAAAAAGCCTCGAAAGGATGCAAAATAGCTGCAGAGAGACACAAAACAACCACAAAAAGATTCAGAATCACTGGAAAGTTATGCACCCAAATGTTGCACCAACAAATGTATTTTTGCAAGTTAGATAGTGTGTGGGAGTCTGTTTGAACCTGAAATACATGCAAAAGGACAGCAAGGAGACACTACTAGATGCAAAATGAACCCAAAGAGATACATAACAACAGCAAAGTAGCATCAAAGGATAACAAAAAGGCACGAAACGGGAAACAAAATGACCAGGAAGCAAAATGAACACAAATAGAGGCAGATTCACTGCAAACAGAAACGAAAGCACCTCTAAGGACCACTACAAGATGCAAAATGGCTGCAAAGAGATGCAAACCAAGCACAAAGAGACTCAGACATGACTAAAAAGATATGGATACCACTAAAAAGAAATCCATCCATCCATTATCTATACACTGCTTCATCCTCACTTGGGTTGTGGGGGGCTGGAGTCTATCCCAGCTGACTCAGGGCGAAGGCAGGGGACACCCTGGACAGGTCGCCAGTCTGTCGCAGGGCTACACTCAGAGACAGACAACCAAGCACACTCACATTCACCACAAAAAAGAAATGCAAAATGAAAATATACAAACGCAAAAGACAAACAGAACGACCAAAAACACATTAAAACTTACTAAAAGAGACACAGAATGACCACTAGTACTAGAATAAACACATCAGCTTCATTTGTACTCATGAGAGATGCTGTTACTGACTCCTTTCTTTGCCCGAACAGAAACCTGGAGAGTGATCCACGTCCCGAAGACGCCCAGCAATGACCTCCGCTGTGATCTGCAGCAGAGAGACGCTACAAAACATTCAGAGCAACAATCACATCAGGAGCGCCATCAGGATCGAGCCTCGCAGGAACTCCATCCCCCCAACGCAGACTCTCACTGCCAAACATCTTCTGGCGTATCTGCCCAGACCTCAGTCAGGATCCGTCCGTTACTCTCCCTACACCTGCAAGGTACAGATTTCTGTTGTTCACTGAAAGTCATCACTTGTTCTTTACAGTTGTGTAGGCTGAGTAGAAAAATATGTCCTAAAAGTAGAAACAGTGAAAGCATAAATGTAAATTGTGCTTTTCCTAAGCAAATAAAGCAAACACAAAGACACAAACCCTCAACAGAGAACCTCAAAGTCACCAGAAAGTTATGCAAAATGTACACAAACAAATGTAAATAGAGCTAAAGTCACTGCTAGGATACACAAAAGGACAGCAATGAGACAGTAATAGATGCAAAATAGCTACAAAGAGATGTAAAACTACCACAGAGACATAAATTAACATTCATTATGATTCAATGCAACACTGTTTATAAGGTATAATGAAGCTACATAACCTTTTAACCACCAGTGACGGTATTCTGTAACTGTAGCAAGCTCTTAAACCATTTAGAATAATTAGAATTAAAAGATGTCTGACGTTGGTCTTAAATCATTTGATGTTTTTGCTGCTAAAGCTTTGTTTGTTCATGTGCTGAGCATCTGTGTATTTGCACAAAATAGGATCTGTAGCGCAGACCATATCCACTGAACTGAAGGTATTCTTGAGAATCTGGCAAAAGACGTCCACATCACAAATATCCACAGCCTCATTTATGTGTCACTTTTGAAAAAAACTACAGAATGATGCAGCTTGTGAATCTACACAACTTTTATTTGCATTTCGTAACTGTTATCCACTCTTATCTGTCCTTTCAGGCTGCAGCTAAATCCACTGTTGCTTCCATGATGCTCCCAAAAAGAGGTTCTCTAATGACCAACTTCAGCTACGTCAACGGATCGTCCCTCCCACCATCCCAGGAGCCGTCTCCCTCCCAGGCCCAGAGTCCAGGCAGCCAGTCCTCTCAGACGTTCGCTCCGGCTAAACAAGAGCTTCCTCAGCAGCACATCGTCCAAGTAGCTCCTCTGGAACCAGTAGAGGAGACCTTGAAACCTCAGGGCTCCAATCGCAGCAGACAATTCAAACGTTTCGCTGTCAGATGGCAGTCGAGGGGCTCCACCAGCAGCTTCCACAGCTCTGAGAAGTTACGTGGTGCAAAGAGCCACAAGAAGCGCTGTAAGCTGCTGGGCGACGAGCACACGTTACACGTCGCCGCCAGCGCCCAGCGCCAGCGTTACGTCACCAAGGATGGCAAGTGCAGGGTCAATCTGGGACCTATTGTTGACAAGTATCGCTTCATCTCAGATATTTTCACCACATTAGTGGACCTCAAGTATCGCTGGTTCCTTCTTGTCTTCACTACTTGCTACATTCTCACTTGGGTGACCTTTGGGGGGATCTACTTCTTTGGTGCCTGGTTGCGTGACGACATCGCTCACGTCGACGACCCCGAGTGGAAGGCGTGCTATGAAAACGTCGACAGCTTCCTGTCAGCGCTGCTTCTGTCTCTGGAGAGCCAGAGGACAATTGGGTATGGCTCCAGGATGGTGACGGCGAATTGCCCTGAAGGCGCGGTATTCCTGATGATCCAGTCCATCGTTGGCTCCATCATCGACGCTCTGATGGTGGGCTGCATGTTTGTTAAAATCTCCCGCCCGCAGCAGAGAGCCCAGACTCTGATCTTCAGCAAGCACTGCGTCATCTGCGAGCGCGACGAGAAGCTGTGCATGCTCTTCCGCATTGGTGACCTGAGAGAGAGTCACATGGTGGACGCCAAGATCCGTGCCAAGCTGATCAAGTCCAGGCAGACCAAGGAGGGCGAGTTCATCCCACTGGAGCAGTCGGAGATCAATCTGGGCTACGACACTGGAGGAGACCGGCTGCTCCTGGTGGAGCCTCAGACCATCACCCACGTCATCAACGAGAGCAGCCCCTTCTGGGAGGTGGGGGCCAAGCGTCTGAAGAGGGAGACATTTGAGATCATCGTCATCCTGGAGGGCATCGTTGAAGCATCAGGTTTGTAGTTTTAAGTTTTGTGCTGACACAGCTGCATTTCAAAACTGTCTTGAAGTGAGAGTTGTCCAACAGTTAAATTGAACAGCTGTGAAGGGTGTGCATGGATGGAAAAATGATGCTTGATGTCGTGGATACAGCTTCGCTCTGTCCTGTCTGACTCTCTTTCTGATTGCTTAGTTTATATATACATTATTTTTTAGAACATTATTTGTGAGCATTTGAGCCTTTATTGCAGAGTAGTTGAAAAGAGACAGGAAAGGTGGGGAGAAGAGAGGAAATATCATGCAACAAATCCTGCCATGGGTCAGGATCGATCCATGGTAACTGTATCTGGGATTTTCAGCCTCTATTCATGAGGTGCTGCTTTATATTTAAGCATCATCGAGCATGTAGTTTGTGTGTTGTTTCTGACCAGTTGTTAGTTGAAATCCTCTCTGGTTGTTTATTTAGAATTAAAGGTATATATTTAGACATTTTTTTCCGTTAACATAGTGCAATACTGCCTAAGAATGAATTAGATGTGTCTTTATACCTGTTGTTTCCTCTGAAATATGCAAATCTATTAAGCCCCTGTCTCTATTTACATCCACATCTCTCTGTGTGCTACAGCTCGAGCACACAAGGTCACCTAAAACTCTGCTCAAACACTGCAAAACTGCTCTACTTTACACCATGGAAGGGTGCAATACTGAAGTAACTGAGCCCCACATATTCTGAATAATGATACATAAAGTCTCATCCTGCAGGTTGAAAGTATTGATTCTTTAGATTTGCTACGTATGAAACCCCAGCAGTCTGAATTAGTGTTTTAAGACTGCAGTTTCAAGAGGAAAATGCTCAGCCATGTTGTTGACTCTCTTATTTTACTCATCTTCTGGCATATGAAAAACAACATATGAACACAGTAACAAGACAAAAAACTTGTAGGGGTTTGTAAAAACTGTGATTTAGTTGCAGGACTTTACGCTCACTGTTAATTCCTGGGATGTTGAGAAGCTTATTGTATTTTCTAAACAATCACTGGGAAACCTGACAGCAACAGAAGGCGTCTTTAGGCTGCTAAGCTGAAGTGATTTGACTGCGTTTGAGTTGTTGCTTCCTGTAATGTTTTTTTTTATACTGTATGCGGGACAAAGCAACATTCGTTTGGAGGTTTGATTATACACTTTGGGCCAATAAACAATCTTTATGGCATTTGTAGGGTCTAAACCATTGTAATAATATTATATTACTTACCATTTCCTTCATTAACTAATGGTGAAAGTCTGCTGCATTTGGTAGGAGCAGTGTCAGTCGGGTCTGATTTAACCAAGTTTGTCCAGCAGAGTTTCACACCAACAATGCTGAACAATAAACCCAGAGGTTACTGTTTACTGTCTGAAACTACCTTATTTTAGTGTTTTTGACAAGTTCGATTTTTGTAATTAATACTGTAAAACAAGACCAGACCATGTTCTTGAAAAAGCTGCATTCATACGGGTTGAGAATGTGCAAGTGGGGATGGAAGGCCAGAAATGGAAGGGATAATAAATTTGCGTAGGTCACTTAAAATGCAGCCTTACAGTATGTATGTAGTGATTAAATGTAATTCACAATAATTTATCTGTTTTGGGTTTTTTTCCCTAATAACTGCTTTTGTTTGTGCTGCAGGTATGACATGCCAGGCGAGGACATCCTACACAGAGAACGAGGTCCTGTGGGGCCACAGATTTGAGTCGTGCATTTCTTTGGAGAAAGAGGCGTTTCGAGTGGATTACGCTGCATTTGACAAAACCTTCGAAGTCCAAATGTCTCCACTGAGCTCAAAAGACAGAAGCACAGAAAAGGACCAAGAAATTGGGTTTTAGAAAATGAAAGCATCTCTTGTTTACAGAAGCTGAGAATGGACGCTGGTTGCAGTAATCTTATCTGTTTTCTCAAGATGGCAAGTTAAACATGTGGCAAGAAAACAACAGGTGAACCAGAAAATGACTCTCAGCACCAACCGCCAACCACGACCAATCGCAGCTTCTGTACCTCTGTCTGTACAATAGTATTTCATAAATGACTATATCGTCATCATATTCATCAACATTAATCTCAGGGTAGACATCTTTTCAGTTGTTTTGCTGTTAATGTAATAATATTTGCAGTGTGGTTTTAGCATAATATTCCATTTGAGTCTGATTTAAAGAACCTCAAGTGAAATCTTTTGATGCAGTCGGCTGAACTGGTGATTTGGTCAGTATCCACAGCCATATCTCTCTACCATATTCTGGAAGTAACTTCAAAATGGAACAAAACCTGTAACAATAAGAAATGTTAATGTTATGCGTATATTGTATCACAAAATGAAAATAAACACCCTGTTAAACCTCGCTGTCTGTGGTCTTGTCTGGGCAGTGAGAACCAGCGGCAACATGGGGAAAAACACTCTTGACGCAACGGTCCATGTGGCTTTTTCTGGGTGTTTTAACTCTACCGTCTTCATTCAGGCAGTGAAGCTGTTATTTAACATAACAGTGGAACCAAATACGTGGTAACATCAGCGAAAGTTAATGTATAAACTTAAAACACTTACTATAGAGCAGAATGTCCCTGGCAGTGTTTTATCATCGCAATACTTCACAAAGAGTTGGACAAATCGATGTAAGTTTAGGAATTTTTGTCAGATGTTTTATCAGCTATGTTGTCAGATAACTACTGTCAGATAAATGTCAAGTCACTGGTAGTTATACAGTCAGTGCTTTCCACTACAGTACAGCAATACAGTATTATAAAATGTGAAAATATACTAGACTAACTTAAATAATAGGCTTAAAACCATATATTATTTAATAACCAAATGTAACTAATTTAAATGTTAGAAAATTGACTCTATGGTGCTATTTGCTATATAAATTTCCCTGACTAATAGTATTTTTATTTTATATATATATATATTGACCTGGCTAATTTAAATATTATGGTTAATCCTCGATAAAATTACATTAATTTACCTGAATAAGTAAATATCACACTTATGACCCTACAATATTATATAATATGCACATTTCCAACATGAGTAAGCATTTTGGTGACAGGATATGAAAATAAAAATCCTCCAGTAAGGTAGAAATATCTGAAAAATATGTCAATAAAGTACTGTAATAAATGTACAATTTAATTCTACTTCTGAATATTCTTAAATTAAATTTGATGTAGACCGTTTTTGGTTGATATTTCTCATAGACGATGTAAAAAATGGTTCCTGTCGTCCCCCAGCAGCTCTGTAGGGGACGCTGACTCACGGAAACGTGAATGTGACCGCCCGGAATTCCACTGAAGAAGAAGTAATGTCAGCAGAGCAGCATGATGGGATATGAGAGTCCTCCGGCGGCGCGCTGCCGCCATGTCACCGAGAGAGAAACATTTAGCGCTGCTCTCTGTTATAGGCCTGGTTAGTCTCGCTTTTTATTATATTCCTACGTTTCTCTACGCGACCTTAATTCTTGCAGTTTGTTGTTTTGCTTGTTACTATCACAGCGGCGAACCTCTTCCCGCCAGGTTAGGCCCGAATCCGCGGGGTGGGCTGAGCGTCCTCGGCGTGCTCCGACGCTGGCTGTGGGGTTGGGGGGACACCGGCGTGTCGGTGGGCGCCCGGGGGAGGACGAGGAGCAACAGCAGCACCAGAGCCGAGCTCCGGGAGACGGAGGGACACTTTAGACAAAGCCTCGGGGAAACTGGGATTTATCGAAGGGAAGCTTTGGCGAGTGACTCGTTTCTTTTCAGCCCCCGGGATTTCCTCATGGGGAGCTACATCGGGAAGCCCGAAAGCCCAACTGCCGACCCTGGGAGGCCGAGGCTCGGGAGAAACCCCCGAGAGCAGCTACGGGAAAAGCTGTCCAGACCCAACCATGCTGTCTACACTCCGAACAGGAGGCTTTCCTTTGCTGGGTATGTTCATGGAGTCAAATCACGTTACAACAACGTTAAGCAGGCGGCGGAGCTGTTGGCGTCCAATAGATAAACGTTCAGCTTCTTGGCGGGTTTTAATGATTAACTCTTGAGCCGTTTGAACTGTTTATCGACACACACTCAAAAGAAAACACGCTTTAACTTGACGAAAAGCTGTATACATCTACAAGTTAAAGGAAGTCCCAATAGTAGTAAGATTTATTGTAATATACAGCACAAGAAGGGCGATCTATCATACATCATCCTTTATGTACTCAGTATATATAGGATATATATTATAAGTTATAATTAGAACCTTGTCGTAAATACCAGTATTGTCAACTTGTTTGCTGTTGTAATGATTGTATACTTAGCTTGTAGTTGATATGAAAGATTGAAATATGAAAGAACTAGAAAACATAACTGGTTTTGGTTTTTAATTATAGTTAGTTTACTGGTTTAATAACTACACTCTAATTTATTTTTGAAGTACAACATTGTAGGCTTTACACTGAAAAGAACAATAAAGTCATGTGTATTTAGTCTCTAAAATGCCAGAAAATCATGAAAACTATCCATCAGTGTTTCCCAAAGACCAAGATGAGGTCCTCAAATGCCTTGTTTGGCTCACAATCCAGAGATATTCAGTTTACTGTCTTAGCTGCTTCGAGACACCAGTAAATATTTCCAGTTTAGTAGCTGGAGTATTTTTTATTTATTTATTTTTTACTTTTTTCAGTTTAAAAAGACTCTTGCATTTTGATTAAATTACTAGAATAGTTAACAATTAGTTTCTTAGTTGACAACTAGTGGTATGATTGCCACTCTAGTTTGTTCTATAACTTATTTGTTAACCTTTAGAATATGAATGTAGGAAATGTAATCACATCGCTTTTTAACTACTTTTAGTCATGTCTATTTTTGGTTTCCCGTCGTATGTGTGCTACAGCAGCCAGCTGCTAGGGCTGAACGATGTAGTAACTAATGTGTTTATTTTTCACTGAAACAAATAAAATAATGCTAATGTCATTTTTGCTGCTATCTGCACCCAACAAGCATGTTCCGTCATTTCCAGAGGATATGATTTGTTGGCCAGGCCATCTCTGTTGCACCACAATTCTTAATTGGTAATAGTACTTTTGTGACACAAGTAACCTTTATCACAAGTTGCAGCTCTTGCCCAATAGTGCACTTGACTATAATGCGGTTTCAGTAATATTGCGAGAAAGTGTTGAGTCTTAAGGCAGTGTGACATCTCAGTAGTTTTTGGTTTCTTTATTTCTTTATGACAGTAAACTGAATATCTTTGAGTTGTGGGCAAAACAGCACATTGGAGGACGTCATCTTGGGCTTTGGGAAGCATTGATCAATATTTTTCATCACAAGGGCAAATGTAAGGGGGGAAAAAGCAGCAATTTAAGCTACAAAACAACTTTTTATGATGTCTAAGATGTCAACTGTGGTAAAATGTTTGCTCGTGATGAAACCATCATTTTGAGTCCTACATTTCGATAGACTATGCTGGTCTAACATTGTGTGTGGAGATGGAGGGCAGAGTGAAATGGTGCAGTGCTTGGAAAAGTTAAATTTAGATGGCTGGCAAACATGTTACCATTCCCGGCAGAGGGTCAGTGGGACAAAAAATACCTTTGAAAATCTAAATACAGATTTTCACCAAGACTTTGTGACCATTATAGAGCAATATTGAAAGAGCAAAAGCCACAAATTAGGCTCCATATCATATAGATGTGTAACATCTTTGCTGTATTTTTTATATGATGTATTTGCAGGGAGCCACTGGGCGCAGTGGGCAGGTTCACCATCACCCCACAGCGTCACTACCCCTTGCAGCAGCCGGGCGTCTCATCAGTAGGAGTCCTGCCTCCTGTCAGATGGGACGGTTTCAGAAAGAAAAACATCCTCAGCCCTCGTAATTCACCGGCTGCCCTCAGCCCTGTCACCGTCAAGATCGCCAGGCCCGACCACAGCAGCCCCAGGTCTCTACAAATACTCTGCATCACATCACTGTGTACTGTTTTCATTGAATGATCACAAACCATCACCCTGAGTCAGATGTTGGTAATAATAATGACTTAGATTTTTTTAAATGAATTGTGCAGTAATGCAGCTTCAGAATCAAGCTGCATCTTTTGTATTAATGTCCATACAGTCATCTTCCAACATGGTTTGTCTTTAAGCTATGAATGTTAAGTATTTCTTGACACCATCAACTCATGAGATTGTTAACGCCACAAGTAGTTTTTTATTGAACCACAGTATATCTTTGCAATATGTGTTGACTAATATTGTCTCTGGTGCTTTTTAAAACCCTCATTTGTGTCTCAGGGGTCTCTGGTGGTTTTCCTGCTTGAATGTTAACACTGACCAGAGCTGCACTGTCTCCTGTTTCTGTTTTCAGTTTGGACCACCTGAGTTGTGCAGGACTCTCCAGGGCCCCTGCAGACCCCTGCTCCAGAGAAAGCGTCCTCAGGGTGTTGAAGGAAAGCCGCAAGAGAGAAGTGGAGGATGAGGACAGGAGCTTCATAGCTGAACAGAAAAGCAAAAGAAGGTATCAGGCTGAAGCAGAGTCTGAAAGGCAGCACATGAAACACTCCATTTATATTTGCTCCATGGTGTAGTTTGGTCACTGTGTCTTATCAATTTCATCTGATTGCTCCACAAAATTGCAACTCACAGAAAGTATACTATTACTAGATATATTTTGGCTTTTTTGTCCCTCTTTATATGATCCACTAATGTGCTTATACACTTACATACCTGCTTCTTCATTTTTATTAAAGAGAAAAGGTGTGAGCTTGGTTATTGTGGCAGAAAATCTTGACAGTCTCCATTTTGCCTCTATACCCAGAGGATCTTATCTGAATGGGAAATAACAAGAGCCAATGCACACAAAATACTTTGCAAAGAGAATTGCTCTGTTAGACAAAACAGTACTGTGAGAATGTGTTGATAACCTTCTGATGTTATAGAACAAGTAACATGGTAAGTAAAACTATAGAAAAGTAGCCTACAGATGTCTTCAATTCCCAATTGGTATTTTGACAAAATATAGACAGCACGTTATACGAGGTGGACCTAATGTGGAACATGAACACAGTAATAAAGCTTTATTGTGGTTTTTAGGCAACATCTGCCCTGTAAAGTTGTGAAGAACATGAGAAATATCACTGAAACCCCAAACAGCACAAAGAAGCATTATAACTGGTCTGGTTTAAGAGAATGTCTGACCCAGTTTTTAAACTGTTCTGTCAGTGATTCTACAATTTCATGCCATCATCACACTTTTGATAGTATCTTGTGGTAATTCCCTGCCTTTTTATTTTATTTCTGTTACTCAGTAAATACTGAATAGAAGCAGGACAAATCAAAATATCAGTGTTTGTCTGAGGAAATATCAGTTATGCATTTTCTCCAAATCATTCAGCTCTACTTCATACCCTGGATTCCTGCTTTCAGTTGACTGAGATCATGTTTTCCTTCTGTTTTCATTTGTCAAGGCGTAATGACAGCGGTGGAAGTGCACACTCTGCATTTGAGCCTCTGTTGCCCAACGGAACGCCATCACAGCTGGTTCCTAAGTGAGTCAAACTGTTCTGAAGCAGCATCAAGCTGTTGGATCTTGTCTTTGACAAGTCCACATGTGAGCAAGTGTAGGTGTAAATGTTTTCCCTGCCTTTCTCCAGACCAGGAAGCCTGAAACGAGGGATGACTTCGGTAGCGGAGGAGTCCATCATGAAGAGATCTCGCACCTCCTCCATCAGCTCCGGCAGTGGGGTCCATGCCCCAAGAGGAACCCCGGGCTCCAGAAGAAACGCTATTCAAAGCTCCTACAGCTCCACACTCGGCCTCAGCCAGGTACCACTAACCTGTACAGTAATACAGTATTATAAAATGTGTATCACAGTACACATAAGGATGTAAAGGACATAAAGAGGAGCTGTGATGCTTTAAATCCATGTTTGCTTTCACAGTGGAAGAAACCGTCAGCACCCAGCTCCCCTCTTTCTAGCCCCGGATCATCTCGCTCTCAGACTCCAGAGGGAGCCTCCAAAAGAGCCAGGTACATCTCTGCTTCCCAGCCACTAGTCATCGACATTTCACGTAATATTACAGTTTGTAACCTGTGATTTTGTTACCAGAGAGGACGATGGACAGTCTCCCAGCTCAGCATCCTCAGTGAGGTCGGAGCAGATGGCCTCTGACAAACCTCCTGTTACTTGTAAGTCTCATTTATGTAAG
The DNA here is from genome assembly GCF_000690725.1 of Stegastes partitus. NCBI lineage: Eukaryota > Metazoa > Chordata > Actinopteri > Pomacentridae > Stegastes > Stegastes partitus. Next base: position 291,732 of record NW_007578154.1, on the reverse strand, counting down.
TCTTGAGTAGTTGAGAAAAGTTCTTCAGGCCTCAGATTATTTAAGTCTAAACAACATTAAGAGGACACTTTAACTGATAATTAAAGATGCATAAGGCTACTTTGCCCAGCGGCCATTAGAGGCCACATTGATTGGACTTCATTTCCACAAAGTGAAAGTCATTTCCCTTCTCGATCAAGAACCTATTTTTATTTCTAATTTTCCAACATAAGGCTTCCTCGACTCTAAACCTACTGAATAGCTGCAGTATCTCTGTATTAGGCTTTTAACATGAGGTGCGCACTTTGTCTTTTGCAGTTTCAACATAGTACCAAAAACTAGAAATCTCACGTTTCTCCCCCTGATGCAGTTCTGTTCCTTCATCTCAGGGTATCTGCCAATAAGGAATACTCATCTGTGTACTTTAGACTGTGCAGTTCAGGTCAAGGCCTTAACCTCTGGGCCAGGGAGTTATTTTTATGGAAACTAACATGAGGGCAGGGATTTACTGTGACACGAAAACTGAGTCCACTGAGCCTAAATGAATGACCAAAGTAGGCATTGGTCAATCCAGCACGTCGGATCAGTGCATCCCAAACCAAAACTTTACTGAGACTGCAATTTCCTTGGATGAAGAATCTAACTTTAAATATTGGACAGAGCTTTAGACTTACTTTACACATACTGTCTGTTATGTGATGATGTTGCAGCCAAACTGACTCCAGTCCCCAAAGTCCCAGTCCCTACCTCAACAGATTCTGCTGGTAGTGGTGGGAAGAGGAAACGGAAGATCCAGCTGGTGTCCAGCCACCGGGATGATCAAATCTCTCTGGTAAGGAGTGCTGCATTCTCAGAAATCACTAGAAACACTCGTTCACACACACAGATTTCTCTGTTTCACTGCTGGTATTTTTTCGTTGGCAGCCTCCACCTCCCGAGCTGGGCTACACGATCACTGTGAAAGATCTGGATGAAGAGAAGAAGGCTGCCATCAGTAAGATCCAGAAGGTCCTGGAGACGCCTGGTGAGTAGAAGCAGCCACAGGAATAAACTATTGAACCTGTGCTGTTGGATGCTGGAAACCTATATTTACACTTACAGACTTATAATCAGTCATTTCGATATTCACAGTTGTCACATGGAGGAAAAATCTCTAAGCCCCCAGCCTGTCTGTAATCTTTGTCTTTATATGTTTTTATTTAGCTTCAGAGCCAGAAAAGTCTGTGTCTCCTCCAGCCACCACTTCCACCCAGCCTGCCTCCTCGACCAGCTCAACCACAACCACCACCCTGAGCAGCCTTCTGGCAGCTCCTCTGCCCACAGCTTCCACCGCTGCCATCCCAGTCATCAACCTGGATCCCAGCCCAGGCAGCAGTGTCAGCACAGCCCCAGCAGCCTCCAACCCACTTCTGGAGGCTCTGAAGATGAAGACCGTTGCTCCTGCTAGTTCCACACCTGCTGCCATCACAGCTACAGGTAAGATCACTGAACCCAGTATACATTGAATCCAGAACCTACCATATATCGCATGCTTTTGGGATTCTTACATGTTTTTCCCACCACATTCGTTGTTTCTGTAGTGTCTGCATCAACCACACCTGCACAACCCAGCAGCCTAAACCTGAAGGTATCGACTACAGCGGATGTTCCACAGCTCCCTCCTGCCTTCCAGTCTCAGTCCTCCTCTGCTGGTGTGGAGCAGCCGTCTGCTTTTACTCAGGTGCTGGCTCAGGCGTCCAAGGCTTCCAGCAGCACTCCACCTATAGCAGGAGCAGGCCTGTTTGGGCTGACCAGCCAAATCAGCACCCCATCTGCTTCTTCAGCCTCCAAGCTAATCACTGCTACTGCTGCTCCAGCCAGCAGCTCTGCGTCTCTCAGTACCACCAACCCTCTGCTGACGTCAGGTTTCAAGCCCATCTTTGCCGTCACCACCACACCCTCAGCTACAACAGCTTCAGAAAGCAAACCTCCTGTACAAAATTTCAAGCCCATCTTTGGAGAGGCCACTTCGGCTGCTGGCTTTGCACAGCCTCCATCCCTCACAACCACCAACCCAGCCTCGACAGTTTCTTCAAGTAGTACATCCTCAATATTTGGGGGATCAACAAGCAGCACCACAGTCGCTCCTTCTGTTTTTCCTGGCATGACCATGACCAACACCCCCACTGGCACAGCGTCCACAGGCTCCATCGCCACTACACAGCCTGCAGCCCCACCTGCTGTCAAATCCCTATTTGGAAACTGGTCCGCACCATCAACAGCAACAAGCACGAGCTCCACAGCCTCGGTGCAGGTTCCTAATACAGGGAGCACATTTCAGTTCGGAGCTGCTGCTACCACCACTACTGCAGCTCCAGCAGCTGCAGCTCCAGCACCAGCAGCTGCCCCCTCTGCTGCCACCACAGCCTCCAGCAAAGGCACCTTCACATTTGGTGCCACACAGCCGGACCCTCAAGCTGCTGGCCAGACGGTATTTTCCTTTGGCCAGACAGCACCCAACCAGAACACAACCACTGCTTCATTTGGAGGCTTTGCCATGGCTAGCACACCCTCCACCACTGCTGCTGCCACCACCCAATCCACTTTCGCCTTTGGAAAGTCAGCATTTGAAACGCCAGCAGCGCCGTCAACCTTCGGTTCGTCAGCTGCGCCACCAAAACCCTTCACCTTTGGAGGCAGTGGAGCATCGTCTACCCCTGCCACTAACCCCGCCCCAGCCCCGTTCACTTTTGGGGCGACTACTGCCACCACAGCAAGCACCTTCGGGACCCCAGCTAAACCAGCATTCGGAGCCAGCTCCACTGGTTTTGCTTTCGGTGGCACCACAGCTCCTTCAGCTGCACCGCCAGCTGCACCAAGCTTCGGTGCAGCGACCCAGACTCAGAGCTCCGCCTCAGCCACCTTCGCGTTTGGCAGTGCTGCTCCTCAGCCGGCTCCCTCCGGTCCTGCTCCGCCAGCAACCAGTGGATTTAACTTTTGTTCTGGTATGCCGTGCCCACAGTTTGGAACACCAGTTTCTAATAATCCTGCACCGCAGATGGGAAGCTTCAACTTTGGGGCTGCTGCTACTGACAAACCAGCTTTTGGTAAGGACTAAACACAGATTTTGTTTGTTTATTTCTTTACTGAACAATATTTTTGGCTTGCTGAAATATTAAAACTTGAGCATGTCATTTGCTGATGGCTAATACCCAAACAGCATACTGGATTAAAAAATATTGGTAGAAATCATTCTCATGATCTCATTTTGATTCTTGGTTATAAATAAAAAAAAAGATGGAACAACAGACCATTCAAAACTTGTGCTTTTAGTCCATTTGATTGCAATATAAAGTTGGAGTTTAGCGAACAAAAGAAGCAGATATGGGTGTTTCAGGGTGTAACTTCTTTTTTTTTTATTTTAAGTTAACTGCAATCATTTTAAGATGGCTTTTGGAATTAAAACTTGAATCTTATCATTGTCCACAACACAATATGGGTGCAGGGCGTCTATGTCCTGCTTACTGTACCGTACACTGATATTTTGTAGTTGCTTGGAGAACTAGTTTACTTTTTTTTCTTCTTCTTTGAATTGTATTTAGATGTTGTGTGCTGCTTTCTTTGCAGGGACGTCAACTCCATCCTTTGGCCAGAGCGCTCCTGCAGGTCCAATTCCCTTTGGAAGTCCTGGAACTCCAGTCCAAGGCTTCAACGCTGTTCCATTTGGTAGGTCATGAATGTACTTTTTAATGGAGGTGGTGGTCTTCGTGCCACAACTGTTAAAAGTAACAGTAGACATTACAGGAAACTATGAGCAGCTTCTCACTGGGGTTTTCTTCACTCCTACTGTGTCTTGCTGACCAAATACCTCAAATTTTGTCAATATCTTTTTAAGTGGTCACCCAGTAAAAAAAAACACATTCCTTCTCACAAACTTCCTGCTGACAGATGTTGCAAATTGATTTTGCAATAACATTTTTCAAGCCTCGAGATTTAAAATATGTGATGGAGTATTACTACATGAGTTACCATCAAAGGTATGATTAAATTTGTAAAATCATTGACATGACAGGTCAAACTCTGGCTTAGGTGTGCTACACATTGGACAAGGTTTGGCTGTTAAATAATGAAGATTGGTTATGTTAAACCAGAGCCAGCAGCCTGAACAATGCAGTATAGATTGATCAATTTGCAGCATAAACAACGCTTGAAAATTTAAATCTGCTCAAATTAAAGTGAATTATAGCACTCATCTTATTTTTTTACTGGCCACACCTCATATATTGCAGATTGCAGCCTTTGCCATTTGCCAATTTCCTTTTTTTTTTTTCAAAACTGTGATTCTGATTTGAATTTGATCCATTGTTCAGCCCGAGCTGTCACACCCGTGTTTATTGCAAGTATTTGGCAACGACAGTTTGTAGTGGTAAAAATTGTGGCTGTGTGAAGTTATTTACTGCTGTGAGGCCACAGTGGACACAAATGCATTCACAGCTTGATGCCGTCAGTGCTGTTAAAGTGGTCTAAAGCAGGCATGAGGATTAACAGCTTAACTTTGAAGGAGTGTTTTTGGCTGGTGCTACTGTGGGTTTTGGCCTTCATTGTTTACGTTCCTCCCTCTTGCTTGAGCTTTACACTGCGGTCATTAACTGATGAAGCATTGCTTTGTTGCTTGTTGCTAATTGTGCGCAGAACACCAGAGCATGAACGCATGACAGTCCAGACGATTGTATACAGCCAGGCTGAAACTACAGCTGCTGTGAAATGCAGAGTGGCTTGATGCTGGCACTGTTAGCACTCTTTCACGGTCAACTCCAGTGTTAAGGTTGGCTGAAGACTCTGGCTCTGCTTACTGTTTTGGCATTCAGTGTGATCGCCAAGTTAGAGAAGCTCTGCAAAGACATCCTGTGCAGCCCAAATTTTCTGAGCATGCAGTTTGGAAAAAGAAAGAACTGGTTTTTTTTTTTTTTTTTTAAGTGAAGCTTCAGTTCACTATTCACCCTGTTAAAAAAATTAGGTCAGACACACTGCATACTAAATTGCAACCTTTGGGATTTGCTAATTGTGTTGTTTCAAATTGTGATTTTGATTTGAATTTTTTCAGCCCAGCCCTCAGCTAATTACAATGCAGAACCTGTTTTAAATACATCACACTGAACATTCAGTTCCACCCTGTTGGATGAGATACAGGGTGTTTCCTGTATCGAGGAATTTTAGCCACACCTCAATGAGATTTGAGCTGGCCCCAAAATAAAAGCACCACAAAATGACAAAAACTGAGAATTTACAAAAATAATGAGTTTTGTCAACTGGGATTTCTTAAGTATATTAGACATTTTTGATCATCACATGGTCAGAAATAACAGGAAAACACAAGGATTTCTGTATAATAAAGCAACACTGCCTCATTGCCTTTACTGTACACACTTGCTGTCATGTGAATTCTCTCGTTCTGAGCAGAAGAAAAAAATCCCTCAGATAGATATTAGAAGTATTATAGAATGAGTAGTAATTACACATTCCAATCAGGGCTGTGTAGTGTAGCTGAAAATTGTATCATGTTGAAATATTTTTTAGTTGATATAAATTTAATATTTTTAATCTGACATTTATTTACACTGTTTACAAGTTAAAGGCATGAAGCATTCATCCTTCATTTCAGGTTTGACACTGGCCAAAACAGTCAAAATGATCTAGCTGGTGAAATAAAATGAACCAGTATAGCCTAAATACAATCACTTTGCCTTCTAACTACAAAAACGGTAGAAAATGGTTTAATGTCAATTGCCTTCAATCCCTACAAACAGCTATAGATAACTCAAAGAGTTCATGTCAATATGCATCTACAAACACACACTGTGCAAACAAGAAAAGACAGAAGAAGGGAGTACAGAAGTACAGAAAGGGTGTAAGGCTCCATCATTACAGGGTATGACGTTTATGAGTCAGGGAGGAAGCACAAAGGGATTTGTTAATGCAACCAAACTTTGCAACTTTGTGTTTTACTTATGTGCTTTCATGGCGGTTAGAAAGTGATGCATTGAAGTGAAACTACCGAATATTGTATTAAACATTTTCTTGTTGCTGTCGATGAAGTGTCTATTTCTGGTACAAATCACTATCTCTATATTGCCCACAACTAATCCTAACACGTGTTGTTTGTTTTATTCTCAGGGTCTCCAGCTACTCCCTCGTTCTCCATCGGGGCCGGATCAAAGCCATCCGGAGCTCGGCAGAGGCTGCAGGCTCGGAGGCAGCACAACAGGAAGAAGTAACCTGCTGCACGAGTCCAACACCGCTTTCAGAGGACTTCAGCTGTTGCTGCTACGGCTAATCTGGCTAACATTGCTCTGTTCTAAGCCCAACATCCCCCAATCAGGCCGCCACCTCTGCTTCCTCCCCCCTCCCCCCCTCCAGTGGGTGGTGCTGGCCCAAAGCATTGTGTCTGCAGAGGAGTTAGAAAGAGCACACCAGCTTGCTGAGTTCATGCTGCCTGGATGACTACATGACCCAGCGAGGGAATGTAGCAGCGAGGAGAGAGGATCCATAACGATGTACTATACTTGAAGAGAAAAGACAATTGAATTCAGAACAAAAGCATATCCAAAGTTCTTTTTCCTTTTACAGTACACGAACACTCCCATTGGTTCGTCTTAAGGAGAAAGTTGAGTCAGGCAAGGACATGGAGCCTCGGCTCACATTTATTTTTTTACGTGAAGCGCTCACTGGTTTGTATGTTACCGAATATTTGAGTACATTCTCTGAATAGGGTGAAACGCACAGTTGATTCAGACAAGGTACACGACACTGCAGTGTAAATGTAAAGTTATGAGACGTTTGCATTTAAATTATTTTTTTAATTGGCTCTCTGACCCTGTAAATGAATGATGTGTTTCTGCACTTAAAGGGCAACTTAGTAAATGTCTTAATGTAGTTTGTGCAGACCCTCGTGTTCTTGTTTCATACTCTTTGTCATTGCAAGCATTCCCAGAGTCCTCCTGTGGATGGCCTTTTTGTTTTTTTGACAGTGATTGCCAACACTGGTGTAATTAACAGGTCAGTATGTGATTGGGACGACTACTCTTGACTTGTGCTGACAAACCAAAGCCAACTCATCAACTTCATGCCTGTGAAAAGAATCTGTGATCTCTATCTTTAAATCCTGAGATGTGTGTGTTTGTGCCAGACTACCTCTCTTTACTCCCAGGCACTGAATCCTTGTTAATTCACTGAAAAATAACAAATCTGACAGACGAGTCCACTCAATTACACCTTCAACTACTGTTAACACAGATGTACCGTAATGAATAGTGCGTTTTTTTGTTTCTTTTTAAGTATCTGCACAGCAACACATTATCCCCACTGCTGAAATAGCACCGTTACAGTAGATTACTTCACATTAACATCAGATTTACTAAAAATACAGTCTGTTGAATTGGGACCCGTATCTGCTTGGTAAATACAGAAATTCTCATTGTGATGCAGGGATTTTTGTTTTTTTGGGGTTTTTTTTTTTGGAGGCTTTTTTTGTCAAGCAAACATGATCAGTTGATGTCAGCTGTTTTATCAAGATGACGTCTGTTCTCAGTAATAATCACCTCTTGTGAAAAGTGAGCAGTATCTGATGCAGTTTTTGATGGTCAATTTTGAATTAATAAAACCGTTTTGGATGTGGATGTTCCAACAAGAACACAGTGAAACCTTCAAGTTCTCGTTCTGCTTTTCTACCATGAGACCACTGAAGTGACCATTTAGTTGAGCTGAGCAATGGCCTGACTGGATTAGATATTTATATTAACAGTATAGTTTTTTTTAGTACAGTACAACAAGCAGGGCTGAACAATTTCAAGAAAATATGTAATTGTGATTTTTCTGCGCTATAATACTTTAAAACAGATTTAAAATGTGGTGTATCATTACCACATGAGAGGCCATCAAAGTATGAACTGTTCTACATTCTAATGCAAAGATGAGAATTTAAAACTTCAGATATGTATTTAATATTGTCTTTAAATGGCAAAGGAGATAAAATTACCACAAAAGATAAATAAATGGCAAGTTGCATTGTTTTCCATTTTGATTCAAACTTGATCAACTGTTCAGCCCTAAAAAGAAGCTAACAGTACTTTTTAGTGCTGTTACATAGTTGTAGGAAACAAAGCAACTTGTACTGCATCCAAATATCTACAATGTTAACAAAAATTTTTTGTAGTTTTTTTTTTCTTTTGCAAAGTATTCAACAGTTCTTTTTTTGTTTTCTTCTAGCATTTTTCCCATACGCAGAAAGCAGCTTTCCCATATCTGTGCATTGTCATGAATATAGCATTCCTTTACTGCACACTGAAAAACCTGCATTTTTAATGAAGAATTAATGAATTACTTTTTCTGTGTGAACAAACAAGCTCCTTAAAATCTGCATAGAATTAGTATATACCATTGAGTTGGGTCACAGTGCTGTCATTCATTCTGCTGGATTTTGTCATTTTTTCTTTTAGTAACTTCTGCAAGTTCACATTTTAACGTCTCAAACCCTCAACTATCAGCTTTGTTTAACTTTTATTGAAACAGGGAAGGGCCACTGAGCTGTCTTACAAGGATCGCTGATCACAATATATAAAACAAAAGCACACAAGTCCAAATCAATAACAGACCGCATCAACATAAAGGACAACCTCTGTTTAACGGAGATGGCTTTTCAAGTGATTAAATGGTATTAGCTTTGTCTAACTTTAGCAATTTTAGCAGATTAATTAAAAGCTACTTTCTCAATCTCAATATTAACATGTTATTGAGGACCAAATAGTCTCATGTCCTCTTAGAATGTAAAATGCATCCATAGTTGAAGCCAATAAACTGTAAGGTATTTAGAAGAACGTGCAGATCAAAACTGTTGAACTAGAGGAAAAATATGCACACCTCACCAAACATTAAGGTTGCAAAGGTCCTGAATTTAGTACTAAACACACCCTCATGAGTTGCAGTGATTCCTTAATACATCAATCTGATTGACCGAAATCTGCAGCTACTTTGAGATCCGATTTATCATTTTGATTATTTTTCAGTCAAAAGTTCTAAACATACAGTGGTTCCAGGTGTTCAAATGTGAAGATTAGATGTGTTTTCTTTGTTAGACTGTCGTTAAGACTTTTTGAACTTTTAGTATTTAAAAAAAAAACATGATGTAGATTTGTATTTTCATTCTAATAAAGTATTTCAGTATCTCTACTTATCACAGTTGAAGAATCAGTTTTAACCACGTTTTTAACAGTAACACACTCCGGACCAGCAGGTGGCAGTAAGGGCTCTTATGTTAATTTATGCTGCGTTCAGAGAATATTGGCAGACACAAGAGCTAAATGTGTATTTTGTTGATTTTACTTTAATATAAATGTAGGCTTTGCTGCGCGAGTGTTCTGCCAACATTTTGCTGATATGCCAATACTTCTTTACATTTATCATCAGAATATGAGTAACAAGTCGGTGGCTGGCTCACTGTGGCGTGGTAATTACGATTTAGACGAGAGGATGCAAATGCAGCATTGGTCTGATAGGAGCCCTTGAACGCATGCGCAGTGCCCCACTAGTCAGGGGTAGCCAAGTATACGTTAGCGTCGCAAAAATACGTGGCAGAAAGCTTTCGACATGGAGGTAGCCGCACTGATCGCCTTGACTTTGTTACTGGGAGCGCTGGTTATTCTTGTAGCGTTGGCGGTGGGCAGACGGAAAGAAGAGATAAGAGAGGAGACGGAGCAGGCGGCGGAGTTTGCCGGTAAGCGCCGAACATGCTAACGTAACTCGAGCTAGCTGCCGAAGAGGCGACTGTCGAGTCACCAACGCGGCCACTGCTGCCTTCATTCATTCATTTATTCATCCATTTATTCATTCACTGGGAACCGGAGAGAGCTGTGTGTTTGATATTCGTTGCTCATGCACACGAACACTGTCTCACGAAGCAACAAAGAACACGAAAGCAACTTTTGAGTGACTGTCACCTGTCGTTGGCCAATCGGCTCATGTTTTATTAACGGACCAATGAGAGCACCGCTCTCTGCTGACTCTCTGACAGTTTTTTAATACTTTTATTGATTTCAAAGGTCTAAACAGGCAACTGTAGAACATTTAATCCGTTTATTAAAAGTCTGAGCGTATAGTGGGTATAAACTAAGCTAAGTTTCAATGCATGTGGAATAGGGAACTTCACATTTAAAAAGCCTAAATGTCATAAAGCAGGAAGATTACAGCTGACCTTTGATATTTAATGATATGACTTTTATTATCAGCTGGCAAATCCCACATTTTTTTAGTGACATTAAGATCTGACTATGACTTGTAGGTAGAAACATGGTTCTTCTCGCATCTTCCACAAAAATGCAGCTGAATCAGGGGCTTCTTGGCTTGAGGACATCAGATTTCCAGAGGACGGAAGGGGACTGAAGCACACTGATTAATTCACAGTCTATGAATTGTGCAAACAGATAAAGGCGTCTTTATCAGTCCGAGTGAACAAACACATGAGGCAAACATATTTTCAACCTAAACCATGTGTAGAGTTGGTTGTCATGAATGGCTTGTATAAAACTTATGAATTGTCAGAGTCTGTGTGCCAATGTGACTTATAGGTTTTATGCTATTGGAGGTTCATTTACTCCCTGTGGTTCGACCATATGGGACTGTTACCAACAAGTTATGTTGCTTAGATAAATGGATGGCAAAAGGATTCTGGTCTGTATTGCGTATTCTACACACCTGTGGTTTAATTTTGTGTGATTTTGTAATTTTTATGTGAATTATGTGACGTTGTCTTCTCGACCATCTGGGGAGTTTGTCTTCATGTGAAGGATCCAAATTTCCAAAATGACATATTCGCCAATTCTACTTTGTACCCCTTGCATATCATGCAGTCACTGAAGTGGACCATTATTATATAAAATATTTTTGCATACAAATGATGTTTCAGAAAAACCAAACCGTCCTTTTTTTGCATTTCATAATGGATTTTACAAGTATTAGATGCTGTGAAAAAAATGTATGAAGATTAAAATACCCCAGAACATTATTTGATAATCCAAACAGTTTACATTTTCATCGACCTGTTGATTAATCAAATAATCAGCACTGTAATAAGCAGATTATTATTGGTGCAGTGAGTAAAGACATATATCCAGCAGTCCTGCTTAAAAATAGTTTTCTCGGCAGGATGCTAAATACACCTGAACTTTTGTATATCCAAAGACAAACATGTGCATTGTACATTTTTTGATTGAGGGTTTCAATATAGGCTGCAGTTTTTCTGGATTCCTTACCAATTATATTGATTTCTTGAACATTTGTTTTTAAAGTTGAGTTTCATTTTTGAAAGATCTGTGCAAGTCAGTGGTTTGTCTAATGAAGTGTGGATTTCATAATGAAACAATGAGAAATTTCTGTAAAATAATCTCTTGATTTTGGGAAAAAATGCAGTAATGTGAGCATATTTCAAATATCTTTTATTTTACTTCCTTAAATGCATGAAAACAAAATCTGCAAAATGTCTGTGTCACACACCAAACATATATTCTCACACCCTTTGCATATTCATATCTGTCTGGTGCTGCAGCTAAAATTGGACTGCAATCTGTCTTTTGGTTTCTGTGAACCTGAGAGTGAAATAAGCTTTGGTCAGCTATGTAACACCCCAGCCACTCTTTGTGTGACCTTTTTCCTGCTGCAGTAGGAGGTTGGCTTTGTTGTCTGTTACAAGGACTGTGTGTCCTTCTTTGTCAGAGATCTTCTACAACAATGACAAATGTAGCTTCCTTGAGATTTTGGTATCTCCAGCAGTCATGAATATGTTTCTCAGTACCCTTGTTTGTCTTTCAGCTGAAAGCAGTGCTGCAAAGGGCCCTGCGTCCAAGAAACAGAAGCAGGAGAAACAGCGCAGTCGCAAAGACAAACCGTCACAGCACACTTTCAGCCATCCACTGTTGGCATCCTCACTGAAGGTAAACTGAAAAACACACAGGCTCAATAACACATTAGGCACTTGTTGTTCACTGACAGCTTTCTGTTTAATGTCTCTGCTTATTGTATACTGAGATTTAAATGGGATGGACAGAATATTTAAAACATCCACCAGATGTAAAGTTCAACTGCAACAGTAAAAACATCTTCATGAAAAAACTATCTTTCCATTTCTCTGTATTAGAATACTTTACTTATAGCTTGATAGGCCCAATAAACTTGCAACTGAGTGGATTTGTGAGCTGTTTCTGAAGACTTACATTTTTAATTGTGTTGCCTCACTTTGTTTTTCTTCTCCAGTGGCTTTCTTTTGAGCATGTGTGTACTTGTGTGTTTTTCAGGGCCACAGTGGAAACGTGACGTGCCTTGATTTCAGCAGTAACGGGAAGTACCTGGCATCCTGCGCTGACGACCGCACCGTCCGGATCTGGAGCACCAAAGACTTCCTGGACCGGGAGCACAAGTGTCTGAGAGCCAATGTAGAGCTGGATCACGCTACGCTCGTCAGCTTCAGCCCCGACTCCAGGTCTCGCCCTGTTTCTTGCTTGATTTATTTACAGACACAAAACATTCCCTGTCTGCCCCTTAACGAACCTTAACTGTCTCAACTACAAACTTCAGCTTAACTGAGACCTACTGTAAGTTTAACTAAATCCTTTCAAGCAGGTCTCACAGCTCAAGCAGCATTAAGAGAAGAAAAAGGAAAAATGAATGAAATGATGACAAAAGTCAACCACACAGCGAGTTAGCAACTGCACTGCAGCTCAATCTCAGGATTAATTCTCTCATTAATCGTTTTGTAGCAGTGAGATGGGTGATTTATAGTGTTTATTTACAATATTAGGTTCCAGATAATCAAACTCTGCAAACACTCAAGTGTACTAATGTCACCTATTATCACAATAATAACTTTAAAAATAACATGTTGAAGAAAGTCACATTTCCAACAGTGTAAAACTCCAAGACATTTCATTTGCAGTGATGTCGGTTTCAAAAAAAAAGCTCATGTCAAAGGCAGGAAACTGAGAGCTTTTGTATTTGCTTCTTAAATGAAGATGTATCAGTTGTCAGAATAGCTCAGTCCGTTAATCAGATAATTGTTGCCACACAAATATCAGCTAGAAGAGATTTATGTAAGTAAATCAGGTCTATTTCATTTGAAGGAATGCACAGAGCTTCACTTGTTAAACAGCCAAATGTAGCTACTTATACAGATAGTATATTTCTGTAAAGCAATCACCTTGATTCTAAAATAGAGATGTTTTCTGACATTATTGTTTTGTTTAGATTTTTTGCCCTGTTGTTCCACAGTCTGCGTTTTCTGATGCAGACTGTGGTTTATTTTGCTCAACCACAGCAGCAGCATAAGTAACCAGAGCAACAGCCTGTTGTTGAAGTGATTTGTGGATGCAGGTACGTGATAATCCCACCACCTCCTTCACCGACTCATCTTTCCTTTTCACCGCAGGGCATTTATCACCTGGTTGGCCAATGGAGACGCCATTCGAATCTTCAAAATGATCAAGAAGGATGACGGCACTTTAAGCTTCAAAGCCGCTGCTGAGGATTTTCCACAGAAACACAAGGCCCCCATCCTCAACATCGGCATTGCAGAGACGGGTACAGAACACATGGATATCTTTGAATCTGTTGGTGTTGACATTATTATGGTGTGTCTAAGCCAGTAAGACACAAAGATACAACAGACATTTGTTTGTTTTTACAAACAAATAAACACAAACTTAGGGATGCAACTTTGCCTGAAGCTGAAATATGTTGATTGGAATTTAAAGACCAACTTACCTGTGACCTGAGGACATGAATGGGGTGAATGTTTTGCTTTTGGGTGCCTGTAACAAACAAAAGTAGTTTGTTTAAAAAGTGTAAGATTTGCGCTGAGGGTGGCATTACAGAGAAAATTCCCTTCCCCTGATTAATTTAAAATAACTTGTGTGGAAATCTTTTTTTTTTTTTTTTGAAAACTCTAATATTTCATTTGAACATGGAAATATTGAAAGTGCTACAGGGACTGTGAACATACTCAGCAGTTTTAATAGAAACCAGCTTAATTATTTTTGTCATAATTTGTCAAGAACTAAAGTGTTTATTAATATGAAATTACATTTTTAATCTCTTCACCATCAACCAGGCGTATAGTCGGGGTGGCTGGTTGGACGTCTGGTCAGGTTGAAGTTGTCTGGGACTATTCTGGGCATCACCTCATGTTTCAACAAATTACATTTAGTTTCTGTCATTCAATCGCTCACTCTCTGAGACTGTTTGCTGTGTCCTTGGGTTGTGATCCACATGGTAATAGTTATGCTGTTGATAGACATAGTTTATTCCTTTGTGAATTAAGCTATCGCAGCTGTGAGGCTTGTGTTTGAGCAGTGAGAGGCGAGAGAAACAAAAACATGTCTGATGTTTTGAGTTCATTAAGATTTCATAGGTCTTCTATTTTGTCACTACTTTTAAAGACTCATTCTGTGTTTCTTCTCTGCAGGCAAGTTCATCATGAGCGCCTCCACTGACACCAGCATCCACATCTGGGACCTGAAAGGAGACATACTGGCCTCCATCAACACTAATCAGATGACCAATTCCTATGCTGCCATCTCCCCATGTGGCAGGTCAGTCCCACCCGTCCATCACTGCAAACCTCACACCTGAAAGATCAGATACGGAGCTCAGAAAGATGCATTTTGCCTAGAAAACGTATTTGTGTAACTTTTGTTTTGTCCTGGAACTTAATCAGACGTAGTGAAGGCAGCTTGGAAAAAGAGACACATTCTTACGTTTGAATTCTGAGATGTTACTTGAACCTTTATCCAACAAACATTTGCTTCAGAAGATATTCAAGACTTATTTGCTTGCTTCGTTTTTAAATTTAATAATCTGCTCTTTATTTATTCTGTACATTTCCAAGAGAAAGTTGGGATTATTGATTAGTGTTGCAAATAATTTGGAAACTTGATGTCATCTTCCAGCTCTGATGGCATGTGTGATAATCCAGTGGTTGTCCAAAACAGATGTAAGATCTGTATCAAAACCAAATCAGGTTTGTCTGTAGTTCTGGGGGGATTTTTCCCTCCACACATTTTGGACAAAAGACTCCTATTGGATGAACTAAGTCAGGTTCACTTATCAGGCTCACTAATGTGAAGTAGAAGTCTCTCTGGTTTGCAGGTGGGTTTATGAAAAGCTTAGATGTAATTTTCTTTAACATTTGTATGTATTATGTTGACTTTTTGGTGGAGCGGTGGTTAGCATCGTTGCCTCACATCAAGAAGGTCGTCGGTTCACATCCCGGTGAGGACACCTGTTTTCCCTGTGCAGCGTGGGTTCTTTCCGGGTTCTCCGGCTTCCTCCCACAAGGTCCAAAAACATGATGAGGTTAATTAGTGATTCTAAATTCTCCTGCAATAGACTGGTGACCTGTCCAGGGTGTCCCCTGCCTTCACCCTAAGTCAGCTGGGATAGACTTCAGCCCCTAACCCTAGTGAGGATTAAGCGATGTATAGATAATGGATGGAAGGATGTTGACTTTTTTTCCTTCTGTCCTTTCATGAATTTAATCAATCCATCGGTTTGTTGAATGTGCAGATATACAAAACGTACTCTTGATTTTCTCTGTGCTGTGTGGTCACTCATGACGCACTTCCACCTGAGCATCTGCAGCAATTTGCGTATGTTCAGAGAAAAGTGGCTCCAGAGTCAGATTCAACCTTGATGCTACATTACCCCCTGAATTTGCATCCGAAATACGCTTTCTATAATTCGTGATCAGATTCATTACTCTGTGAATCACAATAAATGGGCAACAAAAGCTGTTGTCATGTCAGAGTCTAATGTAGAAGAAAGAATTACAAAAAATATGTATTGTCAAATCTGTGACTAGACTGAGTTGTTGGTCACAATAGAAACAGCAGCATTTATGTGGGATGTTGTTTCAGGTACCAGTGAGACGATGAAATATCAGTTTGAGTTATAGACCAATTGATTTTGAAGCCTTCTCAGATGCCAAAATACTGTGCAGCAGTTTGTAATGCTGTTAGACAATGTTTTTGCCTCTATTTGAAGTTGTGTTGGATCCACAGTTGTGCTAGAATCTTGTTTTACTGTGCTGGACTAAAGAACACAATACAGTAGCCTCTCTTCTGAACAGATTTATCTCCTGATAATATCTTGAGCCATTTTTGTTGTAATATTTTACCTCTAATGTTTTAACTTTTTTTACTTAACTTTTAACCTTGTAGGAACATTATTTAAAAAGATAAATATCCCTTAAGATGTATTTAGAGTAAAACTGTAAAACCTGATTCAAACCTGTAGGTGATGTTCGCCAATGTTGTGGGAACATTGCCTGCCAGCTAGATATTATTTATACTGTGTATGAATGAAAAATGTACTTTGTAAAGACTGTTGCATCTAACAGAAATGTTTACAGCAGTACCTTGGATGTGCTGTACTGAGCTGTCACATACAATGTTATAATGCAAGAGGAACCTTGTATTTGAGTTGTACGTGACTCAGATGAAGCTGTAACTTGTTTCTCTCTGTTCTCAGGTTTGTAGCTTCCTGCGGTTTCACTCCTGATGTGAAGGTCTGGGAGGTTTGCTTCGGGAAAGGAGGAGAGTTCAGGGAGGTGGCCCGAGCCTTCGACCTGAAGGGCCACTCTGCAGGAGTTCACGCATTCGCCTTCTCTAATGACTCTCACAGGTAATCCAAACGTTTCTGAATAAAATACAGCGACAAAGAGACGACTCACAGTGTCCAGAGTCTAACGAAGCTGGCCAATATTTTTGGGAAAAACACATATTTGCTAATTCCTCTTTTCTTTTCTTTATGGTATTGTGCTTTTATTCAGTTTTGTCTTTTAGTCATTGTGTTGAAGTCTTATGGGTTCCTATTTATAGTTAGCTATAATACAACATTTTTGTTCAACTCCTGCTGTTGTGAATGTGCTTTTTAAATATATTTGACTTGACTTTGTTGCTGAGGCTTACCTGATAAGATTGATGCCTGTCACATCTGTAAGATAAATATGAAGACGGCCAGCAGCTGTTGGACAACTCACCAGCCCTGCTCATAGCTACAAATTATATTTACCAGAAACTTAAGACCTCCTAGATATGCTATTGTTTTATGAGGGGTAGACTCCAGAAAATAACACGGTTTACACATCTTAAAAAATGAAACCTAACATGGTATTTATCTGTGGAGGCTTATTGTCCAGATATTTTGATAGAATGTATGTCCTCAGTTGTTTCTCTTGTTTTAAATATGCAGAATAACCCTTGCATGGCACTAAATATTTTCTTTTCTTTATCAGAATGGTGACTGTCTCCAAAGACGGTACGTGGAAGCTGTGGAACACCGATGTTGAGTACAAAAAGCAGCAGGATCCCTACCTCCTGAAGACCGTTCCTTGTGCCTCGTCAGACGGCAGCCGGGTGGCCTTATCTCCAGACGGTCGCGTGGTGGCCGTCAGTGATGGCTGTAACGTTGCGATGTACGACGCTGCCAGTGGCAAGCTGGAGGAGGAGCTGCATGGCGTCCACAGTGTGGAGATCACTGACCTTAGATTTGACATTAATGGGCGCTTCTTGGTGTGCAGCGGCGACAAGGCTATCCGAGTGTTTCACAATGCGCCGGGCTACCGGGCGGCCATCAGGGACATGCAGGACATGTTGAAGAAGGCCCAGAACGAGGCCATGAAGCAGAGACTGCAGCAGCAGATAAAAGAGGCTCAGAGCGCCCTGGACACTGTGCTTGCTGCTCCTGTTGACTGAAAGAACCTCAAGGAATCGTGCCCTGACTGTGATTGTGTTTGACTCTGACTGCTGAGCTCTTTTGTGATGTCAACTCTCCTTCTGCCACTAAGTGATCTGGCTGAGGAATGATGAAATTTGCATGCAGTTTTAATAAAGAATATGTTTTTATGGAAAGATGAAATGCTTTGAGTTTGATGTCCAGTGAAGTCTTTATTCAAGTATTTCTTAGGGCCCCCAAAACATGGTTGTGAAACTTTTTCACAGTACTGATTTTTAACATTGTGTAACATCAACACAAAATCTGTAGTTGAACAAAGAACTGTTTAACGACTTACTGGCCACACTAACAGGTCTTTTTCACACAAGACATTTTAACAAGTGTTAGCAAGGAAAGCAGAGGTAAATAGTATAAATAATAATGCCTAAATTCCAGTAGCTACTTCCATTTCTAAGCTTTCTGTTGTACATGCTGGTTCTTTGTCAGGAACCATACACTGTATAAAAGATGGACGTAGCAACCGGCCCTGAAAAATGAAGCCAACCCGGAAGTGTCAAAAGCCTGCAGTATCACTACATCTGCTAGTTGCTGGCTCCAAAAATCCAAGATGTCAACCAGGAAGTAGCAAAACCCTGGCTTCATTTTCTCAGTCCAGAAACCAACGGGTGACGTCACGGTAGCTACGTCCATCTCTTATACAGTCTATGGGTTGAACAGATTATCAGTGTCGTATGCGAGCAAAAGACACTGGTGTCTCTTGCACCGCAAGTGAGTGTGAATGTGTAGTTGAGCGCACAGAATGGAGATCTGTGAGAGCATAAATGACAACCGAGTGAAAGACAGTATGATCGTGCATGTATGTTGATAGTTGCAAACAAAGCAGTAATAGTTTTGAGTGTAGCATGGAGTTTTGTTTGTTTACGATAAGTGTTTATTTGCTCAAAATTTCCCATTAAGCGCTGAACTGAACCAGCATTAATGTTGTTAGTAACACCTGAGTTTTACCCACTTTGATCAACCAGATTAAAAAAAAGTGTAAAATGTGCCCTGAAGCTGACAGAGCTCCTCTTCCCCTGATTACATTCTAAGTTTTATAGAAATCTTCTCTTTAAAAACCGTGATATGCAATTTAAACATGAAAACACTGAAAGTGATGCAGGGAAACTCGTCCCTGGGGACTGTGAACATCCAAAGCAGTTTTCATGGAAAACTATCACATCTATTCATTTTTGTCATAACAGATCAAGAACCAAAGTGTTTGTTAACTTCAAATTGAAATTTAAATGACTTTAAACCTCATCCCTATGACACCAGTGCACAGCTATGTTCAGTTACACCGGCTGAACAGGTTGAAGCTGTGCGGCAATAATCCAGAATTCACTTAAATGTTTCTTGACTCTTGTGATAATATGAGTGTCCCTTCCAGGACAACGTGGACACTTGACATTATCAGGGACACTAACAGGACGACATCATGTATGTTATTTTAAAATTCTTTGATCTCCACAAATTCAATGTCACTGTTTAAATCTAATTGGGATGGAAGTCAGACGTTTACTAGCCTGGACAAATAAAACCAACCAGCATGGCTGCATAACGTTACAGAGGTAAGTGATATATTGTATTTTTGACATTTGGGTGAACTGTGTCTTTAAATTAAAAAAACAAAAACAAAACATTCATAAATCCATAACAAAAAAACTACAACATTTTGATGTCTGCAAATATTCTGTTTTGCAAATATTTTTTAATTTTTTTTTTTGTAGTATATTTTCTTTTTTTGGATTTTTTTTTTTTTTTTGTCTTTTCTTCTTCTTCTTTTTTTTTTATACACAATGTGTGTCTTTTTTTGTGCGCTCTTTTTTTTTTTTTTTGTGTGTTGTTGTTATTAGTTTTATTGTTATTAATGTTAATATTGCTTACATTATCATCATTTTCTATAGATTTAATAGAATTAAAGATTATCATTCTGTTAATATGCATGATTATTATTATTTTATCATGAACTTAGACTCCAGCCCCCCTACGACCCTAGTGAGGATTAAGTGGTGTATAGATAATGGATGGGAAAAATGTCAAAATTCTTCTGATTCCAGCTTTTTAAATTTGGTTATTTGCTGATTTGTTTACTTCTTATTGACAGTAAATTGAATACTTTGGGTTGAGGACAAAACAAAACATTTGTCATCTTTAGCTCTGTGAAACACTGATCAGTACTTTTCACCATTTTCTGACATTGTATATGTCACACAGCTAACTGGGTAATTGTTGAATTATTGACAATGAAAATGACAATTATTATTTCTGCTGTATAAACATTTAAACAGAATTTTAGTGCAGTGGTGGAAGAAGTTCTCAGTTATTTCTACCTAAAAAATACCAGTGTGGAGGATTAAGCAGTGTATAGATAATGGATGGATTATATTATTATTATTATTACTCAAACGATCTTGATTCAGACTATTTTTCCGTTATTGTGAGTTATTGTTATGATTGTTGTTGGTGTTATTGTCGTAGCAGTAGTAGTAGTTTCACAATTTAGTGAGTCTTGCGTCTCCTTTGTTTTTTTTTATCTCGCAATAAAGTTTTTCGTATTTAAAAAAATTAAATAAATAAATAAACCGGCAGGTCAGAGTTAACCCGGAAGTAGTCTCTGTGGGTGACCACGTGTTCCTGCAGCACCATGAGCAGCCTGCCTTCCTCCAGCCAGTGAAGCAGCGGCTCACACAGCAGATGTCAGCGGACATGGTGGAGCTCTCAGTGAAGGCAGCCGAGCCGCTGCGGGCCGCCGGCGGCCTGCAGCAGAACCGGCTCTTCCTCGACTTCTTCTGGGACTTGGCCAAACCGGACCAGGAGGTGCGACTGAAGGCGGTGGAGAACCTCATCCAGTACCTGAAAGCTGAGAACAAGGTGAGGCTGTCAGAGGGAACGCAGCGTGGTTCTGCTTCACATGTTCTCCTCTGGAGTTTTCTTGGAGTAAGAAAAGTTTTATTAGTAGCTGCAGTAGGAACGTGGAAGTCATACCCTGATAAGAATGTGAAAAACTTTTCAGAAGATTCTAAATCATCATATGTTAGAAATAAATATCCTGCAGGTCCATTTTAAGGGAAAGCATGTAATAGCACTGGTACTCAAATGTACTCAGAATATCAAGACTGTAAAGTACTTATTATACAGAACTGATCCTGTCATGTTATTGGATTACCATTATTAATACGTCTGTACGGATTAATCGATTAGTTGGCAGCTAATAAATTAACCACCAACTGTTTTAATAATCGGTTTGACTAAGTTTTCAAGAAAAACTGTCAAAATTCTTCTGATTCCAGCTTTTTAAATTTGATTATTTGCTGATTTGTTTACTTCTCATTGATCTCTCATTAAACTGAATACTTTGGGTTGAGGACAAAACAAAACAAAACATTGGTCATCTTTAGCTCTGTGAAACACTGATCACTACTTTTCACCATTTTCTGACATTGTATATGTCACACAGCTAACTGGTTAATTGTTGAATTATTGACAATGATTATTATTATTATTTCTGCTGCATAAACACTTAAACAGAACTTTAATGTAGTGGTGGAAGAAGTTCTCAGTTATTTCTACCTAAAAATACCAAAACACCAGACTTGCATGAACATCGAAATATCCTTAGAATATAACGAGTAAAAGGATTCATAATGCACTGAGTGTTACTATACTGTTATTGACCAGTGTTTGATTTGAATATTAGACGAAGGACACATTAAACAGGAAGTTTTGAGCGTCAAAAACTTCATTTTGTGGATTCGATTTATGGTGGAAAAGTATTGAGTCTGGTGTTTCCTCTGAATCCCCCCTGAAAACTAGGCTAGGTATGATGTCATATTTTATGGTCTTAGAATTAATAAGAATTTACTGTCATAGTATTAATCTGCAATTGCATGTTGCATTTTAGTAGCTCGTCATTAGTTTGAAATCTTTATTTGAGCTTGTTATTAAAGCTGTGATGTAGCTGTAGTGGAGAAAGAAGAGCAATATTTGCATCTGAATTATAGTCAAGTGCCTCAAATTTGTAACTAAGTAAGTGCAGAAGCCAAATTATTCATGTAAATATGAAACCATCATCATATACTCTTTGTGCTGCAGGAGGATGAGCTGGAATACACCTTTAGAAGACTCGTGGACGGACTCGCTCACACGCGGGAGGCAGCGAGACCCGGATTCAGCCTGGCTCTGGGGCAGGTGAGTGGACCGTAGAACCAGTTTAACCCATCACTGTTTAAGTAGAAGTCAGGTTTCAGCTCAGAGGTCCACAGCTTTCAGCCACTTCACATACACACATGGACAAAATTGTTGGTAACCCCTCAGTTAATGAAAGGAAAACCCACAATGGTCACAGAAATAATTTGAATCTAACAAAAGTAATAATAAATTAAAATCCTATGAAAATTAACCAATGAAAATCAGACATTGCAAACTCATGGAACAGGCCTGGACAAAAATGATGGTACCCTTAACTTAATATTTTGTTGCACAACCTTTTGAGGCAATCACTGCAATCAAACAATTTCTGTAAACTGCCAATGAGACTTGTGCACCTCTCAGCAGGTATTCTGGCCCACTCCTCATGAGCAGACTGCTCCAGTTGTCTCAGGTTTGAAGGGTGCCTTCTCCAGATGGCATGTTTCAGCTCCTTTACAGATGTTCAATAGGATTTAAATCAGGGCTCATAGAAGGCCACTTCAGAATAGTCCAATGTTTTCCTCTTAGCCATTCTTGGGTGTTGTTAGCTGTGTTTTGGGTCATTATCCTGTTGCAAGACCCATGACCTGCGACTGAGACCAAGCTTTCTGACACTGGGCAGCACATTTCTCTCTAGAATACCTTGATAGTCTTGAGATTTCATTGTACCCTGCACAGATTCAATACACCCTGTGCCAGATGCAGCAAAGCAGCCCCAGAACATAACAGAGCCTCCTCCATGTTCCACAGTAGGGACAGTGTTCTTCTCTTGATATGCTTCATTTTTGCATCTGTGAACATAGAGCTGATGTGCCTTGCCAAAAAGTTCCAGTTTTGTCTCGTCTGTCCAGAGGACACTCTCCCAGAAGCTTTGTGGCTTGTCAACATGCAGTTTGGCAAATTCCAGTCTGGCTTTTTTATGATTTGTTTTCAACAATGGTGTCCTCCTTGGTTGTCTCCCATGAAGTCCACTTTGGCTCAAACAACGACGGATGGTGCGATCTGACACTGATGTACCTTGACCTTGGAGTTCACCTTTAATGTCTTTACAGGTTGTTCTGGGCTCTTTTGTTACCATTCATATTGTCCGTCTCTTCGATTTGTCATCAATTTTCCTCCTGCGGCCACGTCCAGGGAGGTTGGCTACAGTCCCATGGATCTTAAATTTCTGAATAATATGTGCAACTGTTGTCACAGGAACGTCAAGCTGCTTGGAGATGGTCTTATAGCCTTTACCTTTAACATGCTTGTCTATCATTTTCTTTCTAATCTCCTGAGACAACTCTCTCCTTGGCTTCCTCTGGTCCATGTTTAGTGTGGTACACACCATGTCACCAAACAGCACAGTGACTACTTGTAACCCTATAAACAGGCCGACTGACTGATTACAGTTTGTAGACACCTGTGATGCTAATTAGAGGACACACCTTGATTGAACATGTCCCTATGGTCACATTATTTTCAGTCTTTTCTAGGGGTACCATCATTTTTGTCCAGGCCTGTTTCATGAGTTTATTTTTTAAAATAATTCTGTTGAACCGCGGTTCAAAAGCAGTGTCTGATTTTCATTTCTTGATTTTCATAGAATTTTTATTTATTATTACTTTTGTCAGATTCAAGTTATTTCTGTGACCGTAGCGGGTTTTTCTTTCATTAGCCGAGGTGTACCAACAATTTTGTCCCCGTGGGTAGTCTTTATTAGTTAATGGAGCAGGAACTGGACGATATCAAGATCAAAGGATGTGAGTTACTCCATCTCAAATCATCAGGTTCCTTCTGCTCGACAGTCTCTGATTTCCTTGAAACTTTTTTATTATAAAGTGTGAATATTTGAGATGACATCTGTGATATTTTCGCTCGACATATCTTATATTTTCTGAGATGATATCTTTTTAACATCACATGAATCACTTTTGGTGCATTTTCTCAGGCATTAAAATGTGAGGCTGTTTGATTGTCAATATCTCAATAACTTTTGAAGATAAAAGACTGAAATTTTCACTGTTATTTCTCATCATGTCATTGATTCAGAATCTGTAATATTGAACATGTAGATAAAAATATTGTCATATTATGGTTGAGTTAAGCTATGAAAAAATAAACTCACGTAAGAAAAACAATTGATGAAGAGGCAGTTTTAAAAATGCTTTTGTCTCCAACAGTATGACATATATTTAGCTAAAATTTCACAAATATTTTCATACATTTGCATAG
The DNA here is from genome assembly GCF_000690725.1 of Stegastes partitus. Classification (NCBI taxonomy): domain Eukaryota; kingdom Metazoa; phylum Chordata; class Actinopteri; family Pomacentridae; genus Stegastes; species Stegastes partitus. The sequence continues at coordinate 267,561 of NW_007578154.1, read as the reverse complement.
TTTTTAATAAAGAGAAAGATTTAAATCAGATGTTGAGCAGCCGGTGAGTGTACAAACACCTAAATATAATGACCATTATGAGCTTTGGAAAGACAAACATTACGACATTTTGTTGTACAGGTGCAACTAAAGTGGTCACTGTTAGTGAGCTTCATCTGAGCCTGTAGGATGATTTGTTGCCTTTTGAGCAGAGCCAAGCTTTTCCTGCTATAACCCTTCATAGCAAAGGTACTAACGCAAATGAGTTTTTCTTTTTCAGGTCTTGAGTGCCTTTGAAGATGTCTCCCTTCAGAGTATACTCGACCGAATCAAAGAAAAGCACAGCTTACAGGCTGTGAAAAAGGTGGGTTTTGGGTGTTTTGGCTTCTTTTATCATCAAAATCTGTACAAATTACATTTTTGAACATTCGTCTCTTTGTTTTTCAGAAACTTGCCAGAAATGCTATGTTTGGAAACTTGTTCGGCGTCCTCGCCCTTCATCAGTCCGGCCGCCTCTCTAAAGTAGGCAGCCTCACCAACACACACATGAGTTGTGAACAATCCTTTAAACATGTTTTATTGTGAGACTCAGCACAGAATCAGACTGGAATGTTAAAGTAGGAAGCGTCAAACATAAAACTAACAATAGCTGTGTTCTATTTATCTCTGTCAGTTTCGGGTTTTGTTCGTGCAGGTTCACTGTCCCGACTTACTACAACAGAATAAAGCTCGTATTAATGCTATTTTCCTTTAGTGACCCAAAAGATTTAAATCACTACATAAGTTATTAAATATGGCATTAGGATGACTTGAGGTGAATTTCGAGGGATGTTTATCCAAAAAATCATCATTAACTAAGTTAAGATCAACCCTTATTACTGTATTTTCTATAGAGTGAGCTGTTTTAAGATCATTTATGTGTAAGGTTAGTTCTCCTAGTAAACGTTTGTTGTCACTAGTGTTATAGTAACCGTAGACATTGACAAAAATGAATTTCACATTGTCAATATTTGTAATCAAAATCAACCAATGGCCATGATTATCTGCCATATTAAGTAAGATTTTGCCAGAGAAGTTTTTAAGTAGGATTGCTATCCCTGCTGATCTAGATGTGCCATGGCTGAAAAAGGCTTTGTCACCCCACTGTTGAGGTCAAAAAGAAATGTCATCGTCTTTCGAATGTGTTTCCTCTAAGAAAAAAAGCATTTTTCCCTTTACAAAACAAAAACAGACTTTTTCGTTTAGTTAAGTCTCATAAACTCCTTGCATTTACAGATAAAAAAAGAGCCTGGACTGTTAAGTTTGAACATGAAACAATGAACAGTTTTTTCAACTTCAATGAACATGCAAGTGTTGAAGCTCACTAACGGTAACGAATGGTGGCAATTCCCTGAAAGTAAACTTAACTTGACTGTGGAATATTTCACAGGACTGTAGGATTCATGGCATGACCCTTTGACCGTTATTATAGGCATAGCGACCACGGTATACAGCCTTTTGTTATCGTTTCCTCGCTTCAGATACTTTGGTCCAGACTGCTGCTCTTGCGTCCAGATCATCTTTGGTCAAATCTTCTGCAAAGCGAATGCCGAGATCGATGCAGACTGGATGTTTATTTGTGACACTCCAAAGCTCGTCTCTGTGTTTCCTCATGGTGAACTGCATGATGATCTGTCTTGGGTGAGAGTTAGTGGGGTCATTGCACCGGCCGAGACGATGCACCGTATCCAAGATGAAGCCCATCTTGTCTCTCCAATGTGGAACAAATTTGAACAGAAGATTTGCAATTAGCTCTCATGAGTTTTCTTCTTTGTCTTCTTTGAGGCCTTTTAATCTCAAGTTCTATCTTCTTCTGTAACTTTCAGATTCAGATCCTTGTCTTTCCATTTCTTTCACCTTTCTTTCCAGCTCATCATTCTTCTCTTTGGGGAATTTGATTTCTTCCTGCAGATCCTTGTTTTTCTCTTTACATTCTTTTATTTCAGCAGAGTTGAAATCCAGAGATTTGTTGATGTTAGCAATAGCAATGGTCTTTTGCTATATGTTTGATTTGATGCCGGTAACCAGAGTATGGAGAGCTCTGATTTCATCCGATTGACATTTGATTGCTTTCAAGACATCAGCAATGGACGCAGTATCTGGAGGGTGTCATCGTTGGCCTTTATTTTCTTTGGCGGTTGTGAAGTTTTAGCAGACGAAGTGAGAGCTTTTTTTAACCGTCTCCCGTCAGTTTCCATGTCGTTGAGTGCACAGTAGTCGTGGGAGACGAGAGCTTTGGGAGTTTTAGCATTCGCAGTAGTGTTAGCATAAGTTTTAGCCATAAGTTCATTCAAAATCGACAAAACATTTATGCTGTGTTCACACCAGACGCCAGTAAAATTATTCGCGCAAATGATTTACATGTAAAGTCAATGTGAAGACGCGAGTAAATGTCCCGCGGCGCAACTTGTGCGACTTGTGCGATTTGAACTTTTTACTGGTAGCACCTAGAATGAATCTGATTGCTGTGGCTAAACTTTATATACACTCCATAAGGGTCCATAACAGCATTCATTTTAATTTGGAGATGTCATTTTACAGGTGGTTGCATTGAAATGACCCGGAATGGTAAGGGGTTTAAACAAAACTCATTGACTAGTGGTGTGAGGGACTGTAGCTGAACACACATGTGAAACAGAATCACTGCAAAGTTCAACCTTCATAATGCGAAATACAATTTTACTGCCATTGTAAATTTTTAAGGTAACTTAGAGGACACTTGGAGTTCATCAAGGCTGATGCCCTGTCTGTGCAATTTTAAAGGAAGTGATTGAGATCTGACACTAAATGTTAGAAATGAACAAAGAGGAGCGAGACAAGCCAGGGGAGAGTCCTGGATTACTGATGTTCCTGCAGATGTGTATAAAAGTTGTCGTGTGTGAACTACATTGTAAGTGTTGTGATCTGCAGGAGCCGCAGGTGGTTCTGGGATGTGTGAAGCTCCTGCAGAGTCTCAGCCAACACAAACAACATGTGAAGGACCTGCCCAGCAAGACCATGATGGACATCCTCAACGAGGTGACTACTCTCTTAAAACATCTCCACAACCGTAACACACAAGGAGATTTCATTTTCACATATTTACACCTCAAAGTCGTTATTGTCATATATGTCATCCTGTCCGTCAGATCCCAGAGGAGGTGTTTGAGGAGGTCCTGCTGAGCGCGCTACAAGCTGACCTGGCATCAGCCTTCAGGACTCCAGAGCAGCTGCAGCTGCTGCTGGTGGCTCTGCAACGCTTCCCACAAACCCTCAAACCCAAGAAACTGAAGAACCTATTGGGCTCCTCCACCATCATCAACACTGACAACATCCCCAGGTAAGAGCTCTGTGATCGGCTCGGCTTGTTTTTTTCTTTTATGTTTTAATCATTACCTTTTTATTGTTGCCCTACTTTTATTCTCAAGCATCTGTTTACATAATATGTCCTGTAAACTTTAACCACATTGTGTTAAAATTAGCTGCTATGCATGTACATCCTCAATTTATGCATAATGTCTGCACCGGTTTCCCTCCTGCGTCTGCTAATTAGCAGCTTCTGTGTGAAAAATCGATGTCTGGCAGGTTGACAGAAGTGTTGAAGATGGCAGCCCGCTCAGTGAAGAAGGACCGCATCCTCCCAGCGGTGGCCCTGGACCTCCTCAAGCTCTCTCTGAAGGAAGACAGCTTCCAGCTCTTCTGGAATAAAGCCATAACAGACGGCATGTTAAAGGAACATGAGGGCCCGACTCTGTGAGTCCTTTCATAGAAGCTGTCAATCTACATTCTCAGAGTAGCAGTGACCTCAACCTCAGAGAAAACTTGCAGCCTGTGTACAGTGGAATTACTCTGAATTACTTTAAATTACCAAGTAATGAGGTGTTAATATATAACAAAAAGTAGTTTTATTATATGTTTACGAGTTCTCATGTGATTAAATTTAACTGCTCTCGTTCCTCCTCTGTCCCAGTGCTGTACTGTGTTGCTGCAACATGTTTTCATGACAGTAGACTGAAGCCCCCTACAGACATGAACCACTTTCCATTAGTGTAACAGCATCTGAACATGCTGGTTTCATGTCTGAATGAGCTTCCTGCTCACTGTTCCGTAAAGGTCGAAACATTTCTGTGTTACTTTAAAGACAGTTCTGAACTACATGCAGTCACAGTGTTGGATAGACAGAAAGCAATGGATGCAGTTTGAGTATCAATCATTGACCTTACCTTCAAATTTCACATCTATTACAAGCTGAAATGTCCATAAAAATAAAGCTTAACTGCAATGAAAACTGAATAACAGCTCAGATGAATAAGACTCATCATTAATTATTG
>NW_007578154.1:204920-263018 GCF_000690725.1 Stegastes partitus | reverse complement strand
CTGTTAAACGAAGTTGTTAAAATTCAGCTGTTGGTGTTGATTTTACATAAGACTTAAAGCCAGCTGGTGCAACAGGCTTCAGGTTTTGATTTAAACCAGTAAATCTTCACTGTGTCTGATGCGATGTGTTGTGTTTAGAGCTTATTGTGCTGCCTCCAAGTGGCCAGACAAATGCATTCATGTAGATTTAAGTTTTGTTGTTGGAAACCATTAAGTGATCACTGGAAATAACACTGATGATGGTGGTGGAGAGCCTTGTCACTCCAGAATCTCTTCCTTTTATAGAATTATCTGCATCTTTTATTCTTCCTTTACCTTTAATCCATCACACCCCGTGTGTATTACGTGCCATAATGCCCAGTTTTCCTCGAGTTAATTACATTCTGCTAACCGCTGTCTTGTCTGTGTTCAGTTTCCTGAGCTTCCGTCTGCTGGGCAGCGCTCTGCCGCTGCTGTCTCTATCTCAGCTGAAGGAGGTTTTGTCTGGAGAGGTGATGATGAACTACGGAGAACACGTGGTGACGGCTCAGGTCAGTGTAACCATCTGGCTTTATTCAACATGTGCTTTTATTTCTAGCTCTCTGGCTTCCCCAAGCTGCAAGGTGGCGCAGTTAGTAGCACTGTTGCCTCGCAGCAAGAAGGTCGCCAGTTCGTGTCCCGGTGGGGGCACCGTTTGCATGCCCCATGTACCGTGGGTTCTCTCCGGGTTCTCCGGCTTCCTCCCACAGTCCAAAAACATGTTGAGGTTATTGGTGATCCTAAATTGTCCGTAGGTGTGAATGTGAGTGTGCTTGGTTGTCTGTCTCTAAGTGTAGCTCTGTGATAGACTGGTGACCTGTTCAGGGTGTCCCCTGCCTTCGCCCTAAGTCAGCTGGGATAGGCGACTCTAGTGAGGATTGAGCGGTGTATAGACAATGGATGGATGAATGGATGGCTTCCTGCTGTCCTGCCAACAGTGACCCAACAAACTCCTGCAAAGCATAAAATCCCAGGAAAATTACATCTTGGGTAATGTAAAAACAGTTTAAATCAGAGGATGAAAAACACCATGGAAAGAGATTTTTCATCACTCAACAACCTAAACATCCTCTCCTTAATATTTAAGTTTGTCAGATAAATGTATCTAAATTTGTAGGTTCTTACGTTGTGGGTTTGAAAAGCATTCAGAAAATGTGAAAACAGACAGACTCATCAGATTATGTACTTTTAGGCGGTCTTTGAACTACTCCAAATCTAAGCTTAAAATCATGATATTTTACCATCATCATTAGGAATTCACTAAAAACAAACAGTTATCTCTAACCAGATTCTGTAAAAAAAAAATTAAAAAAAGAAAATCCTGTATTCCAACCATAAAGTTATAAGTGACTCAACACAACATTAATATTCTTGCACAACAAGAATTCAGCAACTTTTCTGTTAACTGGGCTGAACTGCAGGCTGTGTTCACACAGAGCAGACAGGAATGAAGGAATAGAAAAGTGGAGATTAGCTGAATTCACCACCGTTCTTCCATTTTTTGTTGTGGGAATCCAGCAGTTTACCACTGCAGCAGAAGCAATATAATATGAATGCATGTATATTGGTTACTGCTCCATCCTGGAGTGTGAAGTTTTATCTCGTCTGCAGTTCCTCCAACCAGTAATCATGCATACACAGCTAATATCAATCTCTTCTCTCATTTTTCTCTCCCAGAAACCCGACCGCTTCAAACTGGCCCCAGAGATGGACGACTACGTGTCTAACTTCTTGCAGGGCTGTGAGGACTCAGACAAACAGCTGGCGGTGATGTTGGGCTTCTCCTCGCTGACCAACCAGGGCTACCCGGTGGTGCCGTCGGTGTGGAGGGTGGTGCAGCACCTGCAGCCTGCAGCTCTGCACGGCTACGTGGAGTGGCTGAAGAACATGTTCCTGGAGCCTCAGCTGGACAAACTGCTGGACTTCAGCACTCGCAACCAGAAAAACAACCAGGAGGGGAGGGCGCAGTGAGTGTACATGTTTGTTTGTTTGTTTGTTTGTTTGTTTGTTTAGCTGAATGAATGTCCTGTCTGGTGATGCTGGACAGAAAGATACAGGTATGAAAACTGTATGAATGTAAATGTTATTTTCCTTCTTTTTTAGTGAGAATGATGTGTTTCGCCTGAGGAAGTGGATCGTTGCTCGGCTCTCCTCCATCATTGACAACCACCAGGTGAAGAAGCAGGAGGACTTCATCATGGATGTGGCCCGGTGAGAGCTCTCTCTGGTTGAAGAACAATGCAAAAGTCTCAGTTTTTGATGAGGAGAAAGTCTTGAGCTTGAGTTGTGTTGCTTCTTTTCCAGGTTTGTCTTTTTCCACGCTTTCTTCAGCACCAAAAAGGCTTCACCTGATATCGCAGAGACAAAGGAGAAGCTTTCTGTCCCATTGGATGAAAGAACCAGAGGAGTGCTAGTCAATTCGTTCTTTGGGTGAGAAATTTCTATCTAACAGACGTCTTATAAATGTACTGAACAGGGCGGCACATTAATTAGACTGTTTTGGTGATTTTAAACCACGTTATCAGGTGGAGAGATCACACTCTGGTGACTGACAACAGTTCACGCAGAACTTAAACACTTCTGTGTTTGTTTATGTTCTCTGGTGTCACAAAGATGTCGCCAAGAAATGCCTGATAATGAGCTTCATTAGGATGAAAATCAACTGTGTGTTATGATTGATTACAAACAGGAAGAGACAGGATGAAAGTGAGACATTGTGTGCAGCAGCGTTAAAGTGAGATCACAACATCACACACTTTTTATACACTTAACGAACTGCCAAAGTACACAGAGACGGATGTGAGCAAACTAGACTGAAGTTTTGTTTTGTCTGGATTAGTGGTTTTTGTGCATTTTGTATTTTCATTTCAGCATGAAATAGCAGGTTAAAATGGTCTAATATGCTGCAATGACTGGCCTCTTATGCTATCAGGTAGAAGGCACTCAGTGCAATGTGGCTGATTTAGTTCATCTAGAGATAGAGTACAGATTTTTAACTTTTAAACACACTTTATTTCTTTTTTTACACAGAGACGCTTTAAACTGAACCTCAAGCTTCCCAAAGTGCCGCTGCTGCTCTAACATTTCGTCTTATTTATTACAGTTTGCAGCTCGATGATAAAGTGTAAACCTTCATGATGTCAAATTCTGCTCAGTTTTGTCTTTAGTTTAATTAAAATGATCAGAGTAGGTTGATTTGAGAGATAGTGTGTTCATGTGACGCTGGGAAAGTTTTTTGAGTAAGTAATTTTGAAATCGTGTTGTTTGTGTGTTTCGTTAAATGTAAATTGCTGCTGCCACATTGCAGTTTCCCTTTGTTGATGATCGATTTGTTAAATACATATGACTTCAGTCGATAAGGATGTTTTACAGGTTAGATATGTAAAGGACACCCAACACTCATCTGTAACAGCTGCTCAGGTTTTCAGTCCAGCCACACTGTTTAAATCTGCAGAAATACGTCTCTAACAGACCAGAGAGGAGTATGAGTCGGACATCCTCTTTGCATCCAGAGCAGAACCATGTTCGGACTGTTAAAGTGTGACCTCTGCTATATCACTGTCTCCTGTCTGTCCTTCATCCAGACTCCTGCTGTCCATGCACCACCTGCCGCTCGCCGACGACTCTGCTGAAGGTGCAGCTATAAACCAGAAGCGGGTGCTGGGTGTCACATCTGATGGCAACATGTGGATCTACCACCTGGTCCAGTACGCACAAGTCCTGCTTAACCAGCCGAAATGCGTTCAGAGCAGCCATCCCTTCAGCCCTGAGCAGAGACAGGCCTGGGACAGGTAGGACAGCAGAATCTCCTCAAAGTATAGTCTCTGAAAGCCTATTTTTTTGCAGATTTGGCCATAATTTTTACATTATGATGACACAATCGTTACATTTCCATGCACTTGCAAGTTAATAAAAAGGTCTTTGTCACAGTTGATTTCAAACGTGGCAGGAACATGTTTGATTGCTCTGAATCTACGTTTTCTTCCAGCATGCTGGAGTCTGTAGCAAACCTGAAAAAGAAAGCAAAAAAAGGCCCATCATCAGAGAGCAATGCTTTCCAGCAGCTCTTCTTGTTGGTTGGCATGCACCTGTTCAAGGTAAGACACACTATCACACTGCTGTTATCCAACTCAAGTCATTGAATAGTTATTATCTACCAGTGTGGAGCCGCAATCCGATACCATTTACCTATTTTAAAGTATTAAAATCAATCCAGTGTATATGCTTGACAACTGAATAGCTCTGGAATGCCTGTAAACCTGTATTTTGTACATGCATGTCAGAAAATGTGCTGCGGATTTGTTGTAGTACCTGGTTGTGTCACCAGGTGGAGCCTCTTACTGTTTAATAATGTAGCAACCAGAGAATGCAGGCATTCAGACTCAAGGCAGTTCTGTATTGGCAAGCAGTGAGCATTGTGGGGATTTAACTAATGGGCAACCATGACCAAGACTTCTGTGATGCTAAATACCCTACAGTGCATCTGTTAACTAAAATACCGGACACATGTCCACTGTTCTCAATTTGCGTTTTCAATTGATTGATTATCCTTAGCATCCTAACGCAAATTGCACTCTTCCTTTACGCCCCCGATGGATGATGGATGTAAACTAAGGTTCAGGCTCAGGTTAACAAATGCCTTGACCTGCTCCGATCCTGATCTTTGAGATGAGATAGGGACATCCATTTGTTCATGTTATTGTTCTCCTTATGTTCATGTTACTGTTCTCTTGTAGGACCCTGAAGAACTGCTGGACATCATGAAAGATCTGCAGAGCTGTATGGACAAAGCTCAGGAGAAGAAGGCCAAGAAGAAGAAGAAGAAGAAATCAAGTGAGGCCTCAAATATGACAACGATGATGATGATGCTGCTGTTTTCCTCATTTCATCTCACATATAAAAAGAAACACACTTTCTTGCCAAGAGGCATATGAGAGGATCAAAACCACTCTCATTTCTGTGTTTTATTATGCAAGTAGAGCCACAAGATGATTACTTTCTCAATACTTCAAAGGTTTGAATCAGCAGGAAGCAGAAGTCTGTCGGTAGTTCAAAAGCTTGCCCATCAGCTCCTTTAAAGCTCACAAAATAACACAAATCAGGTCCGTTTAATTAGGTCACACGTCAGTTTTATCTTGTAAACTATAAGATTTAGGTTTTAGGCAAAGTTAGCAGCTAGCTGGTTAGCGTAGCAGAGTATTTAGCAGCTGAAGAGCCAGTTATGTCTGTTGAGTTGGTGGAGACCAAAAGTGGAGCTAAAAGGAGAGTGAATGTTAACTTCATTTTGCTGCATGTTCACTGAATGTGTAGAGAGCCAGCTGTTGGTCATTTCAGCTTAATGTGTTATTTAGACATGTAAGATATTTTGATTACAAATGGGTTAAAAAAAATCGTATGTGTTTCGGATGCAGCCACGGAGCAGGAGGAGGAGGAGCCTGAGTGGGTGGAGGTGATGGTGGACATCTTGTTGTCTCTGCTGTCGCAACAGAGTCGACACATCAGGCAGGTCTGCAAAACCGTCTTCTCCTCGATCTGCCCACACGTTACTGCAGCCGCCCTCACCGCCATCTTGGATGTAAGTAACTTTTTTTTTTTTTAAAGTTATTGCCTTTATTTAAGAGGACAGTTGAGAGAGACACAGGAAAGTGGGGGAGGAGAATGGGGGAAGGGGTTGCAGCACAGGGCCATGAGCGGGATTCAAACCCTGGCCACTGCATCAGAGACTATAGCCCCTGTTCATGGGTCGCCAGCTCAACCAGGTGAGCTAAAGCGGTAGCCCGTAAGTGACATTTATTCTACAACAAGTTTGTTCAAGATACAAGTGTAGACCTGGGATGTTTTTCTATAAACATAATTCTAATAAGAAATTAGACCACTGACTGGAAGTCTTAGCCAGATCTTGTACCCTTTATTCGTTTAGGGAAATTCACAATTCTCATGGTGATAAAACAAGATAAGCCTTTAATAAGCACATGTTGGGAAATTTGCAGTGTTACAGCAAGCAAATAGCAAATAGTGCCAAAAAATGTAGAAAAATGAACAAGAAATATACATCAGTACTGTCAAGTAAATAGAATTAAAACTTCTAGATGTTGGGGATGATTTTGACCTGTGGATTAACACATGTTTGGTGTTCAAGTGAGTTTTTCTAGCATCAGTAAAATGTGTTTGGCAGCAAAGAAATATGTTACTTAGTGTAAAGCTAAGGCTTGTTTTTTATTGAAGTGAAGGTTTGTGCCACAAAGCAATAAGATGTATAAAGCCTGAGCTTTTGCTTCTCTTGGTCTTTATATAAGATCTTTTGACAATAAGATAAATATAGAACGTCACCAATCTTATCTGTTGAGGGCTTTGTGTTATATTGTTTAAATCCTGACATTTAACCCTCTGAACCCCAGGCAGTTTCTGGTCTTTTTTTGCTCCTGTAATATTTTCACTCACTGTGGGTTAATTTTTCACTGCAGTATTAAGTCCCACACCTCTAGAAACAGAACAATCATGAGTAGACTCCAGAAATGTCTAATGTGCGGTATAACACAGTTATAATGCCATAAGTGGTGTTAAAAAACTAAGGTTGAATTTTCTAGTTTTACAAAAATATGAAAAACAAACTGGAATACATATTCTCAGAATATTTCCAAGTGGAGGCTCCACATGCTGCAGCTGTTTGACAAGGACTATTTACAGTTTTACAACCTTTACACACACTAATTTTTCACACTGCTCTGCAAATCAACTCTAGAAAAATATTTCACCGTGCTGAATGTATCTTCAAAGGCCAAATAGTATGGATTTTTTTAGCCATGCTGCATTTTTTTTAACTGATCAAGCATGTTTTATTTTTCAGTAAATCTCTTGTCGTCTCCTCTCTGCTCTGTGTGAACACTGCCTGCATTTCAACAGAAAAGCTACAGATTTTTTGTCACGTGTTAGTTGCAGCTCAGCAATTCATGGTTCAATAGTGTTTTTTTTGTTGTTGTTTTTTTACAGAATCTGGTTGCTGTAAAAGGTTTACTTTTGGTGAATTTTGTATGCGGAGTGAAGTGATTTTCATGAAATATATTTTTTCTAATGTCACACAATACATTCAAGGACGTTTGGAAAGCTGAGAATTGGACAATTTTTTCTGTCTTTGCACTTTCTGGCTCAGATAAATGATGTACTTTTGCAGATATTTTTAAATTTTTAAAAAATGCCTTTCAAACCTGCTGTCGAGTTTCAGGATAGACAGCTCAAGTGGATGAGTTTTTTTTTTATTAAAGATTAAAGAAGCAAGAAAAAGAAGAGAGAAATGCTGAACTGGACCAATTTCTTGTTTGTTAGCTGATCAAATCTCTACTGCTCTACAGGGTCTCCTAGTTCAGGTATTGACTGGGAGCTTATGATTTGTAATTATGCCGTTTTATGCTCTTGTAGGTTTTGGACCCAGATAAGGAGGATGACGAGGACGGTGCTGTCGTCGTCACTGATGACACAAACAAAAGGCGGAAGAAGAAACCAAAAGAGGGGGATGACGAGGAAGATGAGGAGATGGAGGTCAGCTCTTGTCTTCTTGTCCTTATTGTCTCATGTATTGAATTCTACCCAGATTCATTTGGCTTGTCTTTTATTTGCTTATTTATCTTGATGCTGATGTTCTAAATTATGAGTTTATGTGTCACCCAGGATGATGAGTCCGATGAATCTGACGATGACTCTGATGAGGAAGCAGAAGACGAAGCCATGGATGAGGAGAAGGATGATGATGAAGAGGAGGAGATGGAGAAGGAAGAAGTGGACGGAAATTTTCGCCTTGAGTTGATGAAGGTTCTCCAGAATCAGAACGCTCTGGTACGTGTTTGGCCTGTCGCCACCTTCTGGTCTAACTTTACTGTTTTTAAATGAATTTCTCTTTAAGGCAAAGAAACCACTGAGCCCCTCCAGAGTTCAGTCACCGTGTTTGATTATAATTCATAGAAGAAACAACATACTAACACATTTTTTCCTGTAGTTTTATTAAAAATAAGTCTGACATGTGATCATGAAATTCAGGCATGTTTTTTCTATGTGTGTGTGTGTGTGTGTGTGTTTTTTTTTGTGTTCAAACTTTTGCGTGACAATGGCATTAAGAAAACGTCAGTGGGATACCAACACCATTTGACCACAGTGTGCAAGTGGCGAAAAAACTGCTGCAACTGAAGATGTTTTTATTCCGTATCAGCCATTAAGAGAGCAAAGATGGCAAAAAAAAGCCCAAATCTTTTGATCTTAGACTTTACCGGGAGCAGCATTTGTTTAGTTTCATGGTGAAAAGATTTTACAGATGCAGTGACAGAGATCAGTTTATCAGCACACCTTTCAGTCTCAACAGCTGTTTGTATGGACAGATATCTGTGTGCTTGTCAGAGTTAGTTGTAGTCCTCAATTTTCTCCTTTTGCGCTTTAATCACGCAGAGATTGAGATCTGTTTTTGAGGGCAGAAACGTTAAATGACTTTCCTCTACAGACAGCAGGTTTCCAACAGCTTTGACCGTGCCGTTAACTCAGAGTTCACCAAAGCAACCACAAATAGTCGTTACTGGACGTAGCTGCAGCTCTGTGAACACGTAGGAAATAGAACAATGAAGGTTTGTTATGTTATCCTGGAATAGTTCGTTTTAAGTTACTATGAACAAATTAAGAACAGATCACAGATGTCAGGTCGCCGTCGCCTCCACAGCAGAAATGCAACCTTAGACTGTCAGAGTAACGAGTTCACTGTTGTGCTTCATATTCAGGCCACAGAGGAGGACGGCAGCAGTGATGAAGACATGGACGATGAAGCCATGATGAAGCTGGACAAGAGTCTGGCAGCGCTGTTCTCAGAGCAGAAGAAAAGAATTCAGGCCAAGACGGACGAGAAGACAAAACTAAAGAAAGAGAGGACGCTGGTCAGAGAGTTTAAGATCAAGGTTCGTTATCTTCTGCCTTCTAAAGGACTGAAAAGGTTAAAACAGCTCAGTAAAAAATGACACCTTCCACTGACCCCAAAACTATTCCCTGTCTCTATTTGGCTGCTGCAGGTGTTGGACCTGGTTGAAGTGTTTGTGGCTCGGCAGGCCGGCAGCCCTCTGGTGCTCGGTCTGGTGGAGCCTCTGCTCACGCTCATCGACCGAGGGATGAGCTCCAACAGCGACCAGCAGGAGCAGGACTTCCTCCGCAGAGCTGCAGACATCTTCAGGTAAAAACACCAGTAGACTGATTCAGGACTTCTTTAAATTATTTCTAGAATTGTCTGGTGCTGAGCATTTATCTCCAGTGTTTCGATTCACCTGTGAAATGTTATGAGCGGTACTGTAACGTCCTTCGCTTAGATTTTTTGTCATATATGCGCAAAATTTTTAAATTCTAAACTGCTGGTGTTCAGTCAGCAGTCAAAGTTGGAGATACCAAGAATTTCTGATGGTTTTGTTGTCTGCATAAGTAAAGAACAACTAAATAAGCGTCAGCAAAGGACCAGTAACGTTGCCACAGTTGCATCAAAATACAGTCCAGTTTTAATTCAGCTGATATGGTTTCCATTAGTGGTTCAAGAAAGACTGTTGGTGCTGGTTTGGTATATATTTTAAATTGTGAGTGTAAAATGCATCTCATTCTGTGCACAAATGTAGGTTTCACAAAAGATGTTTGGAAAAGCAAGTGTAAAAGCTTACCTTTTCTGTGAGCACGGTGTAATAGGGATTGATGATATGATGATTAACAGTAAAGCGTTTTTTGTTTTTTCCAGCGGGATCTGTCCTGTAGTCATTTATTGGTAGGCTCGTTTGCAAATCAATGAGGACTGTTTCGTGTCAATATTGGACTTTTATGATTATTGCATCGGTAGTATGTACTCTTATTACTTGTATTTAGTTTGCTGGTGTGAACAAAAGCAGACTTACTCATTATTTCCAATAAATTTACTGTATCACACTATATAAAATTATATTTGAGAAAGAGGATTTGTGGTGCTAGTAAACCATCAGAACTGAACAATTATAAACCTGAAATTGTGATATTTCATGAAAATCATTTTTGTTCTACATGTCTCATTTGACAGTTTTCCCCCAAAATAATATGTTTGTACCATATTCTATTAAAAAAAAAGCAACTAAACATTCTGCTGTCCTCAGCACATCTGAGAATCCATTTGTGCTCAACAGTCGCAAGACTAAAATTCTGGGGCCAGTGCATAGAAAGGGTTCTAAATTCTGTCGTACGCATGAAATTTAGAGTGTGTGTAAGTACAAATAAATCCGTATTTATCAAACGTACGTACGGGGGTCGTACGCACATGAGTGTTGATAAATCCCACTTGTTCTTAACCTCAGTGCTCGTGCACGTTGCCTTCAGAAACGCCTCCAAGTCACCATGTAGGGCAACAACACACCTCTTTATAAGCAAGTGAAGATTTATTTTTTCCTCACCTGTCGTCATCATTGTAGCAAAAAGGGCGAAAAAGAGGAACTTTTCTGAAACTGAAATCCAGGTAATTGTCAGCGAGGTTTAAGCAAACCAGAAAATATTGTTTGGTGTGTGAAATGTTGGGATAAGCAGCAAAAGAAAAAATCCTGCATCGGACAAGATAACCACCGCAGTTATTTCTGTTGGGTCAGAGGAGATTGCCGGCAAAATTGGTTGACGTTAAGCTCAGCTCCAAAAAACGCATCACAGACCATGAAAGAGAAATGACTGCAACTGGAGGAGGATGAATTAATACCGAACTTTCACCCAGTGGATAACCCTGATCACGACAGATAACATGTTTTAATAACCAAACTAAGTCCAGCTTAAACATCTCACACTCTGTGACACTCATCAATAAGTCAGCTGTCTTCAGCAGCTCCTGCTTGGAGACCCACAGACCCACTGTTCTGCTCAATGAATGAGTCGTGCATTCCTCCAAGCCACCGGGCAACAACGTTGGATAGCGACAAATGCGCATCACAAATTATCTGTACATTGATTGAATGAAACCCTTGTCTGTTTGCAATATTAAGCTTGTTTAGTGATGCTGCTTTGAATGCAATGTGAGTGCAGTCTGTGGCTCCACATATGTTTGGGAATCCAGCGACGGCATTAAGACCCCGTTTGATTTGGGCCCGTTGGTGATGGCTGTAAGGGAACTGGATGTAGGCTGGGGCCAGGGGAGTTATGGCATCCAACACTGCCGGCTTGATCCTGCTCAGTGGTGGCTGGAAATGCTGCATATGTCTCCAACCTCATGCTGGAATGTGCCGGTGGTCAAAATCCCAGTGTACGCACTGATAACAAATGAGGCCCCAGGTACCTTTCAGCTGAACTGCAGGCAGTGTTTACACGGAGCAGAGACAAAACAAGTATGGAAACCAATTAGAGAGCGTTAAGGCAAACAAAACATACTTGCTCATTAACAGAAATGCAGCACGGCTGAAAAAAGAGGAGCGAGTTGTCAGAAAGTTGTTGGAAGATACATTCAACATGGTCAAACATCTTTGTAGAGCTGATGTGAAAAATCTAGAGCTTGTAGTGTTTGTAAAAGTGTGAGCAGCGTTGGTCTCACTTGTAGGCACATGGAAAAATGTTGTATGTAGTTTAATTTGTTTGCTCAATTTTTACAAACTAAATAATTGAAAGTTTCCATTTTTTCTCCTTTATTTAATGATTTTTGGCATCATAGCTTTGTCATGCTGCACAAAAGACTTTTGCCTGGTGACTGCTCAATAGTATAACTCTGTCGGTACCCTTCTAACGGGAAAGTTGAAAGTTGGTTTTGATCATTTGATTGCTCTGCATCCAAACTAGTTGATTTTATGTAGCCATAAAAACAAAATCAGGCAAGAACATCTGCAGAGTCTTTAAGACTCAAGTGGACCCTGCTTAGTCAGTTTCAAACTTTTCTGTGTCTTTGGTTAACTGGTTCTTCCTTTGAGTTAATGCATATGTTGAATGTTTTTGTGTGTGTGTTTTATGTTTTTTATTTTTCAGGAACCAACTGTGCAGGTCCAAAGTGTACTGCAGGACTGCTGGCGACAGACAGGGGGAGCTCCATGACCTGCTGGACAAACTGATGACTAAAGCCCAGAAACTGTCCGACTCCTCGGTCTGCCTTTACTACTTCAGGTGAAGCATTAGTGTCTGATGACTGAGCTGCATTAAAAAATTATGCTTGACTTATTCGCACGCCTTAATATTTATGAATATGTGATGAAACATGACTTGGTGAATCTTTGCTAATGTCACATGGAAAAAATTCGTTGAAGATACCGACGGAAAATAGTATTTGTACTAGATGAAAAATGAAAGGTGGTTTTGTTCAGCCAACACTCATTTAGATTTGAGTTTGTAATCAGATGTGGCAAAGACAGGCAGCAGATCGTCACATTTAACTCTGATGAGTGTGTGTACTGTATATGTGTGTATTGTGTGTTTTGCTGATGATGTACTGTCCTTGCAGTGCATCTCTGTATGTGGTCAAAGTGCTGCGAGGAGCTCCTCCTGCTGAGACCAAAGAGGATCCGGCAGCCGAAAGAGCTGCAGCAGCCGACGTATGTTTACACTCATTGATTTCATTCTCTGTTATATTTTGCTCGTCTTAACCTCCTCGCAGCGGGGGCTGCTGCCTCTGGATTATAGTCAGGAGAAAGTGTGACCAAGAAATCAATCAGATAGTCGCCTAATAAGAGCATATGTGGGGTGTTTGTTTTTTTTCTCCAGTTTTACCCAAAACAAGTCATGCAGAGTACAAGCTTGGGCTTTTCTTTAGCTTTTAGGTCACAAGGTTGGGCAGTAGACAGACTGTAATTAAATATTTACACTGTATGCAAGTGCTACTGTTGTAGTTTCTCTCATATTGACTGCAGCTTTGCACCATATAAATTCCACCTCTTTTCCTGTGTTTTTACTGGGTCAGGAAGTGGCCTGGATAACGTGGCCCCCTTTCACTCAGATCGTCTTCTTCACACAGATTTCTTGTCATTTTTAAAAAGTAAAGTTGTCGAACATTTGTAGTTACAGCTTCTTAATTGTGAGTATTGTTTGATTTATATGACAGCAAAGTAATTATCTTCAGGTTTTGAGGTGTTTTTTCCGACATTGTATGGCTTGTGTAATTATTCAAGAAGATCATTTAATTCTGAGCTTTCTGTCTTTGCAGAAAATTTCTGTGAAAGTACAAATTACAGCTGCGACTAGCAATTAATTTTGACATTGATTATATGTAGCGTCCGCTATATATAGATACTTTGTGCACGTTTCCACAGTTACCTGCAGGAAGACGCTGCTGTCTGTTTTCATTACCAGAGAGGAGAAATAATCCATAAATGGTCTACCTGTTCATTAGTACAGTCAGCTTTGGTTTCAGTTGTCCAGATTTTGATTTGTTTGTCTCTAATGCTTCTGCCTCTGTCTCTCTTTTTTTTTTTTTTTTTTTTTAAATAACCTTTGTATGACTAACCATGGTTTCGTTCTATCCAAGTGTCCCTTTTACACTGTGACAGTAGTCAAGCCTCCATCCAGATATAGTACAATTTTTTACTGGATTTCCAGAATATATGCCAAAGAAAATCCAAATGCACGTTGTCATCCACTGTTGGTGTGCTAATATTTTAAGTGGACAGTACTGAGACGCACAGTTGGCTCTAATTCTGCTGTCAGCTGGAATTTAGCCATTGTAGATGAAGACATAAATAATAACTTTATTTATAGAGCACCTTTTTCAAAACAGAGTTCACAAAGTGCTTTGAGCCAAAAAAAAAAGGGAGAAAACTGAGTCAGATAATAATACAACAGAAAGAAAATAAGACCAGAGAAGCAAATGGCAGAAAAATGAGAGTTAAACACAGTAAAAGATACAAAATGCAAAATACAAATATCAGTTGATACAAATAATGCGCTATATGCTATAGCAGGTTAAAGGAAAGTAAAATAATAATATGAAAAAATGTAGAAAGAAAAAAACTAGTAAAGGAGAATAAAATAACAGAGAAGACATTAACATTGTTTAAAATGCAAGTTAAAGTTCAAAGTTTGGAATATCTCGTAGGGAAACTTTGGTGGAAATATTTGCAGGATTTTTTTATGCCTCTCTGCCTGTAACTGTCGTGGCTGGAAGTGTTATGTCTTCTGGTTGTCCGTCCTGTTCTTGTGAACGTGGTATCTAAGGAGGGCTTTCAGGGAATTTCTACAAATTTGGCACAAATATTCACTTGGATTTGAGGATGAGCTGATTAGATTTTGCGTGAAGGTCGTCGCGTCCTCACGTCTGTCCTTTTCTTGCGATAAATCAGCAACACCCAGAGGGATTTTAAATACACCTGGAACTTTGCTGCAATATAAAAAGTCTCTAAGTGAGGAGAGTGAGTTTCTTATTGGAAAGTATAAATTATGTCATGTACATCAATACAGTGACACCTCCTGTTTCACCAAATAATACAAAACAAACTAATGATTTTTCAAGATTTATGCAAAATGTGGATAAAAACTGAAGCAGCTCAATGGAATTCTAGTTTAATTATTTACACCTTTCCTTCTGCAAGGTCAAAAGAAAATCTGAACCCTGATGTGTGTTTGATTCTTTGCGTTGTTTGCGTGCAGGTTGAGTTCATGGGAAATGTGGACGTGGATCGTGTCTCCACCGTGTTCAGAGAGGCTCTGAGCTCCTTCATGAGCAGGAGGAACAGTCCGCTGACCGCTCAGATGTTCACCGACTTGTTCACCAGGTTCCCCGTGAGTACGACCGAACATGTCCATCACCGTGCAGATGTTGGTTCAGGTCACCATGGTGACAGAAGCAAAGTCTGTGCAGCGGTAACTGATGTGTTTTATTTGCAGGTTTTATGTGTGAAGCTGTTGGACACAGCAGTGCAGAACATCACATCTGGGATCAGAGAACATCAGCAGGTAAAGATTTTTATTTACACTTTGATCCTGCGGCCAAATCATGAAGGACAAACCTAAAAGGAAAAAGTGGAGTAACTCGAGCTGAAAGCTGCCAAATTGATTAAATACAAATGCAGCACATAGGCTACGTACTTGTCATTACTTTGGGCTAAATGGCACAAAAGTAAATTAAAAGATTTCTCAGTGCTATCTACTAGAATTATGCCTCAAATGAACTTGTGCTTTCCAAACCGTGATTGGTGTTGTGCTCTCAATAAACTGGACCTGTTTCTGATTTAGTTCATGAATTTGGATCCTGCAGCTCGTGAATTATTGTGCCATATGGCTTTTTAAGTGTTAAAAGAAAACGCTGGTGATATTCTGTATTTATGATTTTGTCAACAAATCCCATAAAAATAGGAAAGTCAACACTTTTTTTTAGTGGCTCTCTGACTTTCCAACTCTAATGGAGGTATAAATCTGTAAAAACAGCTCACAAATGTACAATATCAATTTTAAAAAGGCTCAGTGATTTTCTGTAACAGCTGGGTTCTGTAGTTTCTTGCAAAAGTTTCTCAAGCAGAAGTAAACATACATTTGTTTTTCTGCTGTCGATTAATTCAGTTTTAGTATTTACTGCAGCAGGACAGTGTATAATAGGAGATGGTACTCATTGTGATGAAGAAACATGTCACCCAACACTGATTTTTTTTGTTTTGTTTTTGGACAGCAGTAGAGCTCTATAGCACAGAGGCTGCACCTGTTCGTAAAATCTATTTATTATTGGTTTTGGTCTTGAATTTCAACAGTCATAACATTTAAATAGTTACTTTTTAAATAGGAGTAATGACAATGCTGTCAAAATGAATGCATTATCTATAAAAAGCAAAAACTGCTAAGTTTTGCTACCATCCTTCAGGCATTTTAAGTACAATCTGTTGAAGCCTGCTAAATCTCCTAAACTGTTTCAAAACATTCAGACTTCAGCTGGAATTTCATTTTAGAGAGGGGGAAAGAAGTCATGGGAAGCCTTTGATAAGTACAGCTTTTAATGAGAGCAGTGTGGCACAGTGGCATGCACCACGATTCAGGTAGTAGATAGGTAGGTAGACATTAGACAGACGTTGGAAGCCAACCTTCACTGTCTGACTCTTAAGAAAGAATTCTTTAGTCTTTAACACTGTTGGATCCAAGGCTGTAGTCGTTGACCTTGTCGCTGTGATGATCCTCGACATGAAGGTTTGTCACTTGGACACATCGTATGTGCACGTTTGAGGTTCACGGTGGAGTCAGAAATGTGCACCTGCAAGCAGTCCGAATTTTTTCCAAATGTTGCAGGAGTACTGGGAGCAGAGTAACGCTGCACACACAGAGACAACTTTAAAGGGGATGGCGGCCAAAGTATCTCTTGATCGGACCTTGTATAGTCTGAAATCTTGGCTCCCGTCATTTCAGACAATCCCTTGTCAATGATTTAAGTAATCAGACTGATTCTTTTATCTGAAATAAGAAACAAACCTGCATTAAAAACAGCCTATAAAAATACAGTTTTGAAGGCAGTTACAGCACTTCCATGTCACTGGTATCTTTTGGACAATTATAGGAAAGGATTGTAGTTTATCTGCTGGCACTGTTGTGAACCAAACTACAAACTGCTGTAAGTATCACATATGATGTTTTAACATTTCTTTTTACTGCGTATTTTCGCAGGGAAAGCGCACAATTATAAGTAATTGCACCAGAGTTAGCCAGCATTTAATTTACGTTTGTTGTCCCTGATCAGGTAGACAAAAAACAACCACAGAACAGCAAGTGCACTACATAAAACACAAGACCTAAAGTTCCATCAGTGTGAGATAATAAATACAACCAGCAAACAGAATAAATAAAAGGCAATAATTGGTGGTGGTTGTGCTGACTTGAGGCCAGTTTTAAAGACTTCAAACCTCCCTGAGTCTCGAATGTTTGTGGCAATAGAATTTCACTTTCCCACTTTTTTAACTGAGAAAGCTGATTGACCAGAAGCCATCTTTCTGAACTGCAGTCACCTCCAGCAGACGCTCCAGTCGAGTTACTTCAGGTTAAAGTGCTGTATGAAATCAGCTGGATTCTAGTTCCAACAAAGTCAATCTCAGACGAACTTTTGTAAGCTTCTAAATAAACTAAACTAAAGCTACTTGGAGCTCTGTGTACGTCAGACTTCCTTTTTATAGATATTACTTTGTGTGTTTAGGGTCAAGCGTGTGTGTTGGTGTTGCGGGCGATGCAGAGCCGGGAGGTCCAGCAGCTGCTTCACGGTGCTCAGTGGACGGAGCTGTGTGAGAAGGTCACAGAGCAGCTGGCAGCGGTGAGTCAACACAACTCTACAGAGCTGGGATACTTCACCGAACAGGGATTCAAGATATTTGCCTAGTTGAACCCTCTGAATCCCAAGAAGCTTCTCCTGTCAGATCTTTACCTACTATGGACTCATTGTTCACTGCAATATCAAGTCCTCCTCTCTGCTCTGTGTAAAATTACAGGATTTTTGTCATGTGACAGTTGGTCACAGCTGAGTCACTCATGTCTTTCCTGTTACGTTAAGGAGTGCAGATTTATTTGTTATTTACAGTATCTTTTTAGAGTCAACTGTTTAATTTGTGTTGATTTTGGTAAATTGTTTTGATGGAATGCCACATCACAGGTGAGTAGTTTGAGGACCATTGGAAAGTTAAAAATCTGATGATTCTCTCTGTTTTTACATTTTGTGGCAGCAAATAGTGTCACTCCTTTAAATGATAACATACCAGACAGCAGGTTTTGCTGTTCAGAGGGTTAATGTCATGTTTTTGTATACTCATTGTTCCAAACTTTCACGAAAAAAAGCTTCCTGCCCGACAACAAATAGCAGAAAGACACGCTTAGTGATTAGGAAGTGAACAGAGAAAAACATTAGCAGCTAGAGAGCCAGATATTTTTTTCTCAGGAATTGGTGAGACCAGAAATGGAGATAAACAGGGAGGAAATAATGGACTGAAATTAATGCTAATGTGACTAAACATCTGCTGGATGCGGAAACAAGGCAACAGCTTGCCAACACATTTGCGAAATCAACTTTATAAGGTGTGTGTGTGAGTGTAGCTTTGCTGCTTCTACATGGCCAAAAATTATTTTAATCAGGTGTAAAGGAAATTTTAATTCACACATTTGAGGTTGTTTTTTTTTTGGTTTTTTTTGTCCGTCATTGGACGGTTGTTGGTCGGGATGCACTGATCCGACTTTTTCATTACCCAAACTCAGAGTATCTGCCAGAGCTCCCTGTTCCCAATTTCCATTCTGTAAACTTCTCCTTGTGGAACTGATTGAAAGTCATATTACTGTGTGTATAATGGCACAAAGCTGCAGCTGCACATCATGTCTTCACTGTAAGTAGAGATGTTCATACAGCGGCATGCTTTCGGCTTGTTCACGTTTTAATTGTATTATTCTGGAAGGCTTATGAGATTGCATCGTGCTGTGATAAATGATGATTAGAGCCTCTGCTCCGCTCGTTGTCCTCTGCGTGTCCTCTGGAGAGCCGAGGGTGAAGACATGCTTAATTGCAAGTTTCTGCAAATCTTCGCCAAACAGTGGCACCTCCCGTCTTATCGGTTCCCTCCCAGAGAGAAACAAAACTGCAAAACAACACAACTGCTCCAAAGTGTTCCTTGAAGTCTGGGCTGAATGTTTGTTCTCACAAGATGTTACGTCAGTTCTGAATTCATGAGCTTTCTCCTCCATTGAGCTTCACTGGACATACTTTAAAATTGAAATGCCTTTCTGACCAGTATATA
The DNA here is from genome assembly GCF_000690725.1 of Stegastes partitus. Lineage (NCBI taxonomy): Eukaryota > Metazoa > Chordata > Actinopteri > Pomacentridae > Stegastes > Stegastes partitus. The sequence goes on along the minus strand of NW_007578154.1, from coordinate 244,332 downwards.
TAATATTTGTAATAAATGCATGCACATTTTATTATAGTTGAAGCAGATGTGTGTTAAAAAGCCACTTGCAGTTTGATAACCCCAATAAATTATCTTACAGGAAAACTAATCAAAAGCTTGATTCCTGTATTCAAATTTTTATTTAACCTGAAGAAAGAAAAAGAGGAGATGTACCAAAGAGAGGAAATGAAGCCATGCTAATTCAGTTCTTAATTTGTTTACATTTTTTTCTGTAAAAAAAAAAAAAAAACACAACAAAACAGATTGATAAGCAGTATTAAGAGTACGAGTTTTAGTAGTGTCCCTAGCAGAGACAACAATGTGACAGATGGTGATGCATTGTGGGGGGAAAAAATCCAGCTTTTTTATCTGAATTTCTGCATTTATGTCTCACAACAATTATTACAATTCTAAACCATCATTCTCAAAAAGTGTAAAGTATAAATTTATTTTAAAAATTCAACCTGCAAGTTGCTCTGTAATGTGTTTCCAACATGTAACAATTGATGTTTTGGTCTCAGCAGCAGTTTTGTGTCCTTAATTCACCACAGTAAATGAACAAAGCAGACATTTGTTTTTAATTTGGATCAATAAGGTCAGTCTTGGGGATCTGTGCTGATTTAAATCCAATGGATCTGATCAGTGTCTCCCAGGTGGTTGATGAAGGCAACAGAAACGTGGATCTCAGTCTAACCTCAGTGTCTTCTTCCCTCAGACTCTCGAGCACGTTGGCCAAACTGAGGGCAAAGTGGTGAAGGAGAAGGTGGTGAAAGTCCTGGAGCTCTGTCAGTTTGTGTTGAAGCACATTCGACTTCAGGTAGGCGGTCTGATAGTATGGAGATGAAACCATGAGAGAGAACAGATGATGTGGTGTCTGATTCCAGACTGAGTCTCTGCTGTCTGTCCTGTGTAGAAGCTGTCTGTGGAGCTGGATTCCCTCCAGAACGTCCTGCAGCAGCTGACCAGCAGCATCGCTTTCAAGAAGACCGGCAAGCTGGAGGACACGTACTGGGCTGTGATGAAGCACTTTGGAGTCACGTGAGTTACTGCGTTGTTTGTATCTCTAGAGGTGATTCTCATGCAGGAATCTAATGAAAGAGAGAACTCAGGTTTCTGCAGGATCCTTGTAGCAAGTCAGTAATCAGATTTCCCAACTAGTGCATGTCTAAAAAATGTATTGAACCTTCTGAGCCCCAAAATTTCCCAGCAGGTATGAAAAGCAGGTTTTCTTAACAAAATCACTAAAAAACCATTTATCAGAGCGAGTCACTGATCATGAAAATGTTAGTCAAACAAAATGCAACATACCTCTAAATGCTCCCTGATCCCTTAAAGATGCTTTGAATTCATCTCATGACATCGGCTCTTTAAAATTCAGACAATTTTGCAACAGATTCTAAGACATTAATACGATCTGAGCATCTGGGAACAGACAGCAGGAATAAATCCTGGGAGTGAATATGTACGTTTGTGATGGACGTAGATTTATAGGTAGATAGGAAGCAGAACAAGATTAGTTTTGAAACGAGATTAGCTATATAGATAAGAACCTTGTGATTGTTTCTACGGGTGGACACGGCAGAACGTCCAACCCGAGCTGAGATTTAACAGCTTTTTGGGGTCCTGGGTTGCTTATTTGAAACCGTTTTAGTGAACATCAGTGTAAAGATGGATGCTTGATGCCCTTGTCCTTCTATGAAATGTCATTCATGGATGCCAGGACTTCACAAACACTAGCCACTGTGCATTAGTGCATATATTCACCCCCTGGACGATTGTCTCGTAGTTACCACCCTGAAGAAGGGCTCGGCCCAAAACATTGGTGCATTAAATCACATTTCTTACGTGAGTCACGCTGCGCAGACTTTTCAATTTGTCTTAACCTGCATTACTGATGCATGACTCTGCTTCCTGATTTTCTTTTTGTTTCTTTTCTCCTTTATTTATTTATTTTTTTCTGTCTGTGTGTGTCGGAGCATTAGGATGGCAGGACAGCCTCTGTAATAAGAGAGCAGTTTCAGCTTTACTCACATTCTTAATTCAATTATTTTGCACACAAGGATGCACCGCTACATGTATTGATCTTTGTCTCAACCAGCCACTGCGACACTTTTTCTCTGTCTGCAGTCTCGTCTGTACACATGTAAAAAGTCCACAGGAAAACCAATTGCACTTAAAAACGGCCAAAATATTGATGTACAGAAGCTGTCTAGCTGTAAAAGAGGAACAATTTGCCCAATAAGGTTTAAATATGTTGAGGAAAAACTGCCCGTGACTCTGTTTGCTTGATTGTTGGTGAAGTAAATGTGCAGCATCAAGAAAATCTGGAATCTTTGTCACCTCACAGAAGACACACAAGCATTTTATAGTCAAGTATTGGTTTGTCATTACATGGTTCGATAATTGGACCTATAAAAGCTTTCCAACACCAAATCGCTCCCACCAATCCTGCGTGACGACAGACTACAGTCGAACTTAAAAATAAACTACTCATAAGACTCTGAACTCTCGTTGACCCGTCGCACAGCCCACTCTGTTTTCTGATACGGTGTTTTCTGCTGCTGTTGTCTCTCCAAAGATGTGATGCTCAGGCTGCAACATGAAGGTGAAACGGAGGTTGTGTCTCAGTGATTAAGTTTACATGAAGAGACGAGCTTTAAATAAAAATGCACCTCTGAAAAGGGAGTTAGTATATAAGCTAATGTTTATGCATAAAGGATAAAATGAATAAATGATCAACTTTACAGCCCAGTTAAGTGCATTTAAACACTGTTTCCTTGTTTTGTAGCTGTAGGACAGTTCATGATATAACACAAGCAGCACTGTGTTCTCTGTATACCTGCTACATTAACTCAGACCTTTGTGTTGCGTTTCTTTTTCCCAGAACCCTTTGCATCAAAGTCATGCTCTCATTGAAATGAATTAGAGAGGTCGTGTCATTTATGGAGAGCTGCTTTAACATTTAAAAGCTCGACTGGACGTGCATCAGACATCCGTAATTCAATTCTTCGTGGTCAAAAAGAACATTTCAGACATCCACAATGTCATTCCTCTGAGGACGAATCACGTCGCTGTTAGCATTCATGTGTCTGAGGTTTCTCATTACTCGTATCTGCAGCATGTGATGAGCAGACGTCTGCAGCTGAATTCTGACGAGTTTCAGTTTCAGATATCTACAGTTTAATTCTGACGACTCATAATTGCATTTCAGGATATTTTTTTATCCCTTCAATTCACGGTATCCATAATGTCCTTTGTAGATATCTTAAATTAAATTTTACCTGGGCAGAATCTCAAGCTAGAATTCTGCTCAGTGAAAATGTAATTGCAGGTGTCTTCAATTAGAGTTTTGTAGTGTAATGCAGATATCTGTACGTCAGAAGCTACGGCGAGTCGAGGCAGCTTGTTTTTCAATCTTACTATGATACTGCAGCCATAACTGCAGAAGACAAGATGTTTTACCTCAACGTCAGAGCAACCTGGATGTTTTAGAAAATTTTGACCACGAGTCTCTTGTAAACGATGGTCTCATTCTCCGTTAGCTCTTTGCTGATGAGCCCTTTCTATTTCACTGCATTTTCTAACCATCTTATCCAGGACACAAACCGCCATTACTTCTGCTGACACTGTTCAAATGCCTTCCTGAACTAGCATCCAGTAGGAAGCCGCAAATGAGCACCGTCATGTGCAACAATTCAGAGTCATCATAAAGATGTTTGAGACATCTGCAGCCATTGTAGCTGAATTAGAGATTTCTACAGTAATGGGAATAACGGCATTATTTTTTTCAGTAACGGGTAATCTAACTAATTACTATTTACAACGCCGTTACTGTTACTGACAATTAAATGGGGTGCGTTATACACTGAAGCTACTCATTGAAGTTCTTGTCATACGACTTGGCTCTCAGCCACAGGAGCTGCAAAGCCGTTCACTTTTCTCTTGCTTTCGTGGGAAGCCAATCAGAGGCAGTGTTCAGTTTACACACACACACACACACACACACACACACACACCACACACGCACACAGCAGCCCCACACACACCCAACTAGCAGGTAAACTGAAGCAATGGCGAGTGAATGGAGGGAAAGTTGGCGTTTTCACGGTGGAAGTACAGACACTACTTTCCTCCCCTTGACGTAAAAGGCAAGAACTTACATTGGAAGTGTACATTATGTCCCGGAGCAAAGTGTTTGTCCACATCCGTTGTAAGCAACTATAATCTAATGAAGCATCTCTCAACGACACGCTTCTACAAAACCAGTGACCAAAAACACCGTTGCTGACACTGTTGAAGACGATGATTTTTCTGCTCCAGCTTGGATCCATGGATGGATGAGTATGAGGAAAGAGTGTGGTGTAATCTGTTTAGTGCAGTATAGTTTATTGTGAAAGGCTAAGGGGAAGTACCGGGAAGTGCCTGAAGTTGGCTTGGCAGGTTGTGGATGAAAAAGATTCTGAGTTTGGTTGAAAGCATAAAAAATAAAGACCGTCCAGCTGCTCTACAATGTGTCGCTTAAATCCTTACGCCCAAGAACACGACAAAGAGCATATGTATGGATAGATGAATGAATGAATGAATGAATGAAAGACTGTTTCAGAGCTAAAATTGGATTTGTCCAAGAAATTCATATTTTTAGTACGATGTTAAAAGTACTTCATATTGTTAAACTGTTTCTTTTGTCTTCAAAAAAAAAAAACAACTTTAAGTGCAGTATGTCTACCAGTTGTATGAAGGTTTGAGTTACTTAATTTACACTACAGAGAGTTAAAGCACTTCATATTTAAACTGATTGCTTTTATTTTAAGGAAAATACTTGAATAGTACACAGAGTTAAAAGCACTTAATTGTTATATTGTTAAACTATGTATTTTCTTACTAAGAAAACTCTTGAAGTACAGTATGTCTACCAGTTGTGGTCTGTTGAGATGCAGTGAATATTAAAAGCTCTGTGTAAGAACCTGTCTATGCAGTTCTACTCGATTCAACTGGCTTGTGAACCCTGCTTAGACAAAAATCCAAATTCTTAGACATATTTAAACTTCTTCTTTTTCTTTTTTTTTTTACAGTAACGCAATAGTTACTTTCCCTGGTAACTAGTTACTTTTGTAGTGGAGTAATTCAGTTACTAACTCAGTTACTTTTTTGGAGAATTAACTAGTAACTACAACTAGGTACTTTTTTAAAGTAACGTGTCCAACACTGGGTTCTGACTGTTGTTTTGACTCGTCAGAATGTTGAGTTTGATAACGACCGGTCAAAATAACGTTGATATCTGTAATGTCATTTCTGGTCAAACTCCGCTGATAAATGTCAAAATGGTTTGTACCACTTGGACTTGCTGCTTTAAGACCATTTTTTGTGTCTTACATGCACATCTAATGTTTGTCCAACAACATGTAGCTGTTTTGTATTAATGTTTGGGGCTTTCTTCTTTGTGTGGACATTTGAGGCCGGTTGTGTTTCAGAAATCTCTGCAAAAATATGATTTATATATAACTAAGGAGAATTTTAAAGTGCAAGGCCAAATGTTCAGTGCTTGCTAATACTAATAAGCGTGGATGGTTTTTTCAGTTTGTAAAATAATTTACCAAAGAATTTCAACTTGTTTTTTTTTGTCTTTTTTCTTTAGAAGTTTTTATCCAGGACTACTTTTTATCCAGGACTACTTTAAAACGGGATTCATGTATAATAACATGTCGCATCTTTTCATGTTGCTGGTTTCTACAACCTTCATGTTGACCTTTCCGTGTGTTCACGTTTGCAGGAAACCCAAAGCTGAGAAGACGAAGCCTGACGCAGACGCCGACCAACAGGACGCTCCCAAGAAGAAGAAAGGTTTCCTGCCTGAAACGAAGAAACGTAAGAAGCGTAATAAGCCTGTTTTGGAGCCGGCGGGAGACAAGTCAGCCTCCACAAACAAACCAGGGGCAGACAAAGGACAAGCCAAAAAGAAACAAGACAAGAAAACTAAACAGAAGCGACCGGCCGACGGAGCGACGGCTTCACAGCCGAACCCAGCCAAGAAGAGCAAGATGCAGTCTGAGAGCCAACCGGCCAAGAAGAAGAAGAAGAAGAAACCCAAACAGAAGAAAGAGGGAGGAGGGCAAATGTAAAGTGGACATGGTTATTTAAATGGACACACAGGCTTTTGTAATTTCCTTTTAAACGGGCTGTTTTTGTCTTTTGTCTGCCGTTTCAGTTCTGATAATGTTTTGATATATTTCTTTAAGAAATAGTTCCACATTGAAAATCTTTGATGTGTGGGAAGTGAGTTAAGACAGATTATTTTTCTAATGTGTGACTGCTGTTGATTAGAAAAATGTCTCCAACAATAAAAATGCTTCTCTTCCTGGAAATCCATCAGCTCTGAAAATAAATGAATGAAATGAATGAAAAATGCTGCATCTAAAAAAAAAAAAACCATGGTCAAAGCGCATATTTGGTCTCTTCAGCCTCCAAATGCAATATAAAACTGCTCCTAATGCTCGCTGTCAGTGGCAGCATTTAAACATACCCCCTAAAGTATTCAAAACATACATATATATTTTTCTCTAAAAGTACTAGAATCTGTGAGGCACTCACCATGTGCAGTGGATTTCCCTAGATTACTGAAACCCCAGATTTCCAGGAACAAATTAAAAAGCGTGTGACAGAAATAGGACGAGTCCTACCCTGAGGATCAAGCTCATCTTTCCTTGATGAAAAAAAATCTTCCTGGGCTTTATTTACCTTACTCACCTTTATATGATATGCAAGTTTTCACCTCCTGCAGGGTGTACGAAGGTAAAATATGCAGCTTAGATGTTTACCAATACGAAAAAAAAATAGCATGCATTGATTATTGATGTAAAATCTACAAACCCACAATGTATTCTTAAAATTCTGAGCACTATCCATCTCTGCAAGAGAGAAAAACTTACTGATTATTCTGGTAGTTTTCTGTTAAGTTTCATGAGCATTTTGCTAGAAATTAAAGCAAAAACCTTTCTCTTGGCTATTCACAGTGTAACTAAGAGAAAAAACACATCAAGGTAAAATACTGGTGGTCAAAATATCTGCAAATATCTTAAATGTTAAAACTAATTTTAATACTGTAAGAAATCATTTAATGGTCCCACATCACCCAAAAAAATAAACTAATAGATTTCAACTGGGGGCTGCAAGGTGGGTCGGTGGTTAGCACTGTTACCACACAGCAAGAAGGTCGCCGGTTCGCGTCCCGGTGTGTGGAGTTTGTATGTTCTCTGCGTCTCTCTGGGTTCTCCGGCTTCCTCCCACAAGCTCCAAAAACATGTTGAGGTTAATTGGTGATTCTAAATTGTCCGTAGGTGTGAATGTTAGTGTGCTTGGTTGTCTGTCTCTAAGTGTGGCCCTGTGATAGACTGGTGACCTGTCCAGGGTGTCCCCTGCCTTCACCCTAAGTCAGCTGGTATAGACTCCAGGCCCCAATGACCCGAGTGAGGATTGAGTGGTGTGTAGATAATGGATGGATGGATTTCAACTGTGGACATGAATTACAGTTTTGGCTGTTGTTGTTGTTTTTTTTTTTTATATATATATTAACATGTAGATTGATCCTTTCTTCTGTGATTTTGCTGGATGTTATCTGTACTTTAGCAAAAATATGTACAGTATGTCAAAAAAATAACATTTTTAAGTTCTTAACATGCATAATCTTTCAAATAGTCACAGTAACCATGTTTTATGCTGATTTAAATACAGTAAAATTTAAGAGTAATTTTATAGTTGAAAACGTAAAGGAATGAACTATGAAAAAACTATGTAAAATTACACATTTTTGATGTGAAAATGTTAATTAATCTTTTTTTCCCGTCTATTTTACCAGCTACCATCAGAAAATCTTTAAAATAACAAATCCTTTTTTCTATAATTTTTGGTTTGTCAATTCTGAGCTCCATGGAGGAGAACCTGCTTCCTGTGTAGATATAGAGAAAAACCTTCTTTACATCTACTAAAGTAACAAACAGTTTTTATGATGATTGTACGCTAAAGAAAATGAAATAAAACATGAACTACAAATATTATATTCCATTCTTACCAATACATCCCCCTGTATCATCTCAAACTGGACCTTTAGTAACTTGGACATATTTCCAGCTACATAAATCTAATATTTAATCCCTTTTGGCTCACATTTGCTCTACGACTGCATGATATTTGGTTCTATATCTGCTGTTTTCACCAGCAAGTCACCAAGTCTTTCTGTCTGCAGTCTGGTGCAGAGCAGGTCGTGTACAGTGATTTTTTTTTTTTTCTTAAAGGTGAAAATGACATTATGAAAGCAGTGAGAATGAACCGAGACAGTGAAGTTATCGATCCAGCAGATAATGAGTTGAAACTCATTCAGCTAATAAATCTCTGCAGGTTGTGAACCCTTTTACACTGCCATTTAATATGTTGTTATAAAAATATTGATTATAGACATAAAGGATGAGCATTATCGTATTCCACGTTTTTTCTTTTGGGACTAAATCCCGTGTTAGTTCCTCTCTCAGGACTTTTAAACTTCTCTATTCCGTCTGTAGCCTTCAGCTTTGAGCTCACGTTTGTAGAGGGTTTTTGCAAACAGCTCACAAATACAGTTTCATTTTTTTCGAAAAAGGTTCAGCGGTTTCATGCTGAGCGCTGTAGTTTTGGGCAAACATTACTCAAACACAAGTTAATAGTGCAGTTACTGGGGACTATTTTTAGCTGCAGATTAATGCACAGTTTGTTGGCTGCAGGACAGTAAATGTGTGATTCACTGAAACTATAATGAGTGTGTTCGTGGTAATGAAGCAACTTGTCACTAACTGATGTATTTTTAGGTTTTGGACAACAGCGGGTCTCTATTAGGGATTCAGAGGCACAAAGGATTCACAATTTGCCATCAGCTACAGTTCTGGAATCATGGTTTGGTACTTTTATTGTTTAAAAGCAGAGAAAACGAGAAGAAATGTATTGATTAACATGTTTGTCATTCAAAGTGTGTCTGTTCCTACTTTAATAGTTGCTGCATGATGTCAATAAGAAAATTCTCTGACCTGTTTATTCTCCAATATAAAACGCGTCATTAAGACAAGGAGGTATTTATAATTAAGTAAATGAACCATTAAAGCCAACACTGCAATTTCAGCTTTACAACCATTTCAGTGTCTGCTTCAGTCTTTTATTGAAAAATATAAAATATAACCAGACTTTTCCTTCTGTTTTGTAAAAGGACTGAATCAAAAGTTTCATTTTACCTGTGAGATGCAGCAACTATGTCAGATTTTCACCTTTGTGTTACACATAGATAGTAAAAACTGTATTTTAGCTGTAGTTGTTGTCAAAGTGCTTTTTTGACTAAATTTCTTTTAGCTTTCTGGTTTGGTGACACCAGCCCAATCTTCTGAATTCTGTCAACTTTAAATTCAACTTTGTTAAACTTGTACTTGAATTTCAGCGAAACGGCATAAATTAGGCTTAGAGTTGGCATCTGTGTTTCTCAAGATTTTTCTGCTGCAACTCAACTGTTGTTTTCTTTTAGCAGGATTACAGAGTTAAGAAAAGGAACGAATGGTGAGTCTAATGCAAAAATCATGTTCTCATTTTAGATTTGACAAAACCTAATACTTAAGTAAGAAAAAACTTTTCTTAAAATTAAGTTGGTCATTTAAGAGAAATTTAAGTTCATCTAACTTAAACCAGTGGTGTTACTAATATTTGTTTTTAATTATCTTCTTTCAGACAGACATGTAACCTCATTACATAACATTCTTACTTGGAAAATGCCGCTGGCCTTTGCGCAGGACTCGATGTTGCAAGCCTTTGTGCTATAAACTAAGGTGAGCAATCACAGAGAACCCTAATTCAGCTGTCAGAAAAATGATGCAGTGTCCCACAAATGGATTACTATACAGGACATGAAGCCGTGCAGCCATAAATCTACAGTAGTGTGAGCAGGCCACAGCCTCATCCATCAGCAATCTCATCCTAAAGCCCCGCTCCTCTGCAGGAGGCTTCAGCCGAGGGTATCAATAGGAGCCATCACACACTCAAGAAACCTCACGTCTGCTGTTTGGTCCTGAGCTCGCGGTGCAGTGTCCTCTGGGGTCGCAGAAACTGAATCCTGCACAAAGGCCCGAGCAGGGTGAAGACACAATAAATCAATGCACATCATGAGTTTGTGTGCGGCAAGTAAGAGGAACTGCCTGCCTCAGTGTGTCGTTACACAACAGCGAGAGGAACATAATAAGCCTCGCGTGAATCGATAAAATGTTAATGTTACAGCTGCTCTAATCGATAATTTTATTAGCAATCGATCACGTGACTACTCGTGTGTGAAAGGGGTCACACACAGTGACGTCGTCACAGAGAGTTATTGAACAACTCTGCAGTTTCATCTCTGCAGATCATTTTGGCTCCTTCCAGCCATTTCTTTTGTTTTTATTTGACCCAAGACTGCTGTTTCAAGAAAAGCTTCCTCAGTCTTGTTTTTTGCAGCAGCTCTGAAAGCAAACACTCTGCTAAACTCACTGTACAGCACACTGTAAGAATTGGGCTTTTTTATTTTTTATTTTTTTAAAACAAAGTTGCTGTTATTTTACTACTTTCCCTTGTTTAGTTGAATTACAGATAATAATTGGATAAATCACAGAAAAGTATTTCTTAATATGTTTACCCCCAAAAAAGAGGCCAAAGCTGTATTTGTATTAGAGGTCATTTGCATTACTACTAAAATGCAAAGCTAATTTACATTTTAGATTGGAAAATTGCAGTATTTTTTACTGTATTTAAATCAGCAAAAAAATATTATTTCCCAGATATATTAGCAATAGTATGTATAATAAGGATTAAAAGATGTGACATATTTTTTTGAACTGTTATTTTACAGATTTTGTAAACTGTAAAATCACAGAGAAAAAAAGACTCATTTACATGTTAGCCACAAAAAAGCTCAAAACTGAAAATAATAATAAACACAACAAAAATCTGTATTTTTAATAAATTATAATTCTCTCTTTTAAAAAAAAGTTTTGTCATAAAGCTACACTACTTTTACTGTATTTAAATAATTTTTATTTTAGAGATATTCCCTGTTTTGGTAAATTACAGATAATAACTAGTAAAATCACAGAAAAACAGAAAAAAGGTATTCACTGAAAAGACAAGATAACAAACGAACAAAAAACAGACCACAACTGTGCACAAATCTGCAAATCTTGTACAAATAGTAATGTGTTCATCTACAATGTTTGAAAAAAAAAAAAAAAGAAGTTTCTTTGTACTTTTTTTTTTTTTTTTTTAATAAATCAGCCAAAAAAAAGAGATAGAGACATATTTTTATAGACATTAGCTGTTTTACAGTCTGGACTGTTTTTTCACTTTCTTCTTCTTCTTCTTCTTCTTCTTCTTCTTCTTCTTTTACAGTACAGATCACACAGACAATATTAGCTACCTGCTGGTAAACAGTGCAGCATTTTGTAGGTGAAGAGGCGGATATTTCCCTCCGGAGTTGGTGGAGACCAAAAACAGAGCTTAAAACGAGTGGCTGTTGGACTAGTTGGACAGTGGATGACCAAAGTGAACCCAGTGAATGCTTATAGTCCTTCGGATCTGCTAAATAAACAACATTTTTGCACTTTTCCCAGCATTGCATTTTGGTCATGCCATGAGCTTTGCTGCGGCTAAAATGTCAACTTTATTGCTTATTTCCTGCACTAAACAGAGCAGTGGTGGAGCCAACCCATTATTTATACAAGTGGCCAGACTAAGACCATTACTCACACTGTAGGTGGTACGATGTCTCGTCATTTTTTTTCCCAGGAAACTGCTGTGGGTCAAACATCCATTTTTTTGATCGCTCACTTGTCTCATTTGCTTGCGCAGGCAAGACTGCCTATTAGAACTACTTGAAAGCTCATATACATTGTCATAAGTTCTTCTTTGTACTCCTTAGTTTAATAGAAACCTGGAATGGTTGCTAAATTTATGGTTCTTTAGTTGTTGATAAAGCTCATCATTACACATATTAGGTCAAAAGTGTCCTTGTTCTGCTCCAGACTTCCACCTAGTTGAGGCATCCCATTACGTCCATCCAGGCTTTTGTTTATTTCTTTTGCAGGTTCTAGGTCAGACATGCTTTATTCAGCAGTTTGTACCACTTGTTTCCAAAGTTAAAGTAGGTTTCATCCCTGCAGTCTGTAAGAATCTGTACAGAAGCTTAAACTAAATCCAAAGCTAAAAATCAATCACACACACTTTTAATAAAAACACATACAATAGCAGTCTTTATTTACATATATATATATTATTTAAAAGCAGATGCATTTTTACACTTTTCCTTTACAAGAGTAAAATATCTTTTGAGTTGCTACAAACTCAGTTTAACATTTTGTAGTTGGTCAGGACTACTTCATCATATGTGGTTGAATGGGGGCTGGCTGCACTGGTTCAAATGCATCTGGGACTATCAAGATAAAAACAAGTTCAGGAGTAAAATGGTCGTCATTGGACCTAAGTTAAATTAGTTACCAGTATGTGTGTAACCCTTAAACAGACTTTAGTTTGTGGTCACCATGGCAACCCCCTGCAACAGAGATTATTCAGATCCGATAGCAAAGACCACAAAAGCCCCCCCAGCATTCTTCATTTGGATGCTAACGTAGTAAAAAAACAAAAAAAAACAAACATATTTTCCATCCAATCGTTGATGTTTTTCCGTCTTTGACAAAGTAGATTGATCGCAAAAAGTACTGTGAAATGAAGCAGAGTTTCACATTGACGTACATTAGCTGTATTAATATTGGTTATAGTCAAACTGAGGCCTGCATAAATGAGTGAAGGCAGAGCTGTGCATGTTTCAAATGATGGAACTAAGCATCATGTTTCGTAGCTCCAAGACACAAGAAGTTTACCAAAGCTTTCACTACAGACAAATAGCTGTGAATGTGGACCATTTGTTACTCCGTCTTTGGCCTTTGGAGGTAGTCGCCTGAGTTTCTGGTACTGTACCCTCGCAGTCACAGCTTGAACTCGCAGTAATGAAGCATATAAACAGACACCGGTGGTGACAAATCATCTTCCTCGAACCCTGACAGCAGGGGTGAGAATCGGAGCAGTGGTGTCCTCTCTTCCTGACAGCGAACTGACACTTATCATCACTCTGAGCCGAGATATGGAGCGCGGAACCAATCTGCTAATGCAGCTCGGTGGAATAATCAGAGAGAGCCGTAAAGTCGAGAGTAAAGCCTTATCAATATGAGGAAGCCGTAACTGAATGCAGGTCTGATTCATCCACTGACCTTGAAAAATGTTTTCACTCTCATGGATTCGTGCTTAATATTATAGACTGTGAATTTTTCCAATCCATGATGCAGCAGGCTGTGGAGTGTTTATCATTCCACTTCTTTCAGCCTCACCCATGCTGCTTTTGTTAATGTGCCACCCTTTTGGAGGTCTGATGCTCCACAGCAGGCAGGCTGGCAGGTTGCTGGCAGAGTGTTAGCTTTAAATTGAGTGCAACCTTGAACCGGAAACCCATTAATTAGCGCATCCAGTAGTTTAATTGGCAGGCCTTGTAGGAACAAGGTGAGTTTAGTTTTACCACTGCTTGGAGGAGACCCAAATTTGCACACCTCACACAGTTAGATAGCTGCTGTGCAGAACTCTTCCCGTTCTTGTCATAACAATTTAAAGGCCTTACTCATCTTCTTCCATGCCTGTTTTGACTGCCTACAAAAGCCATGCTGTATATTTTATAATGATGCTATTTCAAAAGCGAGAGAGACAGAGGAACAACTCTGCGTGTGGAACCAAGAGACAAGCCAAACCGCTGTAACTTTCTATACGCTCCATTTCTGTAATGCAGTAGGCGCCTGGAGGCGGAGACCATCAGGGTAGTTGGAGGCACTGTGGGCCATAAATCCTCCCCATCCTCCCTCCAAGTGGAGCTCTTCTTCTCTCCTGTGCATCTCTGTGTGAGTTATGCTATTCAGTGTTACATCCTCGCACCACACTCATCCACAAACACACCTTACGACTGACTGTACGAATTACCACACCTCATAGCGTTGTATGTTGACATATCTGTTTAATTAACCCTCAGCTTGTGTCTTGCTGGTTTTTGTCATGGCTAAGGAGACTCTATACTCTCAAAAAAGTACAAATAAGCATCATTTTGGAACTGAAACAAGTGACAAGTTTATTATTCTTTTTTTCAATTTGTCATTTGATGTATTAAATGTCAGTTTGTGATTTTCCACTCCAGAATGACGTCCTCAAAATGCCTGTTCTGGACCAAATAAACAGTCCACAACCCAAATGATAATCAGGTCACATGAGACAAAGAAAGCCATAAATGAGAAGGTGAAAGCAGCTAATACCAATATTAGGGGTAAAATGTAAGATTTGCACTTTGCAGAACTAGGGGTTTAATCAGAGCATAAATACTTAAAAAAATTATAGCAAATCATCTTATTAGAGTGTGTTGTCCCACCACAAATTGAAGACCTGTTGCCAAAGGCGACACACACACATTACACACAGCTACAACAAATCTAAAATAAACAGCCTCGGAGGGCCGGTTCCACTCACTGGCCAGCCAACGCCCCTTCCAATGTCTTTGTGCAGCACTAAAGAGCAGATCTCCTGGGACAACAAAACCCTGAAAACTGGCCTCATTAATTCTAAATTAGGCTATACACAATAACTAGGCTATTCCCAGAGCAAACTTAAATCACAAAGTCTCTGCTTCTGCCTCTCCCTTTCTAATGCAGCTCTGTGAGTTTGACATTGGATAGCAGCAGTTATAGTTCATTTCATTGACCTTTTGATCTCCATCATTCCCAAACCCTGACCTCTGATCTCCATCCATTCACAGCTACTAATCTCTGAGCTCCATCATTCCCTAGACACTGACTTCCATCCTTTCCTGGCGACTGACCTTTATTGATTCCTTGTTACTCACTCCCTCCCTTCCTTCATCCATTCCTGGCTACTAAATTCCATCACTTCTTAACCTTTGAACTTTATCCATTCCTACCTACTGACCTCCTACCTGTCCTCTTTACATTCTTAACCACTGACTTCTATCCTTTCCTAGTCACTGACCTCAGTTCCTCCCTAGTCATTGACGTCCAACCATTCCTATCCATTGGCCTGCATTCATTTTTACTCACTGGCCTCCATCAGTTCCCATGACTGACCCTGATCTCCATCATTCCCTAGCCATTGAACACCATTCATTGAGCCACTGAACTTTTTAAATTCTTAGCCACTAACCATTTTCCTTTCCGCTGTCCATTCTTAGCTACTGACCTCCAATTATTGTTAACGACTGACTTCAATCCATTTCTAGCAACTGACGTCCCTCCATTCCGACATAAATTCCTAGTCACCGACATGCATTGATTCCTATCCATTGATCTCCATTCATTCTTATACACGGACCTCTATCAATTCCTGCAACTGAGCTCAAATCCCCATCATTTCTTAGTCCATCTTGTTATTCCCATTGACCTCCTTTTCTAGCCACAACTTTTCTTCATTCCCTACCACTGAAGTCCATTCATTCCCAGCTACTGACCTCCTTCGATTCCTTAATTCACTCCTAACAGCTAACCTCCATTGATTACCAGGCAACAGATTTTTATGAATTCCTAACCTCCTAACTTTGTCTACTCATAGCCGCTGTCTTCCACCATTTCCTAATTTGTAACCTTGATTTATCTCTCGCCATTGACCACCATTAATTTCTATTCACTGGCTTCCGTCCATTCTCACTAGTGACCCCTTGATCCCCATCATTTCTTAGCCATTGAACTCCATCCAATCCAAGCCACTGGCCTTTTTATGATTCCAAGCTACTGACATCCATCCAGTTCTCTTTGTGTTCTTTGCCACTGATTTCTACTGATTCCAAGCCATAGATCCTCACTAATTTGTAGTCACTGACCTCCAATTATTCCGAGCCACTCACCACTATCAGTTCCTGGCACCAACTTTTATCCATTCCTTACTACTGACCTCCCTCTAATCCTTTAGCTATTCCTAGTAACCGACCTCTATTGATTTCCAGCCACTGACCTTCATCAATTTCTAACATCGGAACTTTATTCCATTCCTAGCTACTGACTTCCTACCATTCCTCCATACATTCCCAGCCAATGACTTTCATCATTTCCTAGTCACTGACCTCAATTGTTTCCTAGTTATTATGTCCTATCCATTAACCTACGTTCATTTTTATTCACTCACCTCCATCTATTCCTGTATACGTTACTTGCCACTGACCTTTACCCATCCCATTGTCTATTCCTCACTATGATCTCCATTCTTTCCTTGCCACCAACCTTTACCCATACCTAGCCACTAACCACTATCCTTCCTAGCCACTCACTCCACTATTCGTCAATCTCTAACTGCCAATATCCATCTGGTCACCAGTGACCTCCATCTTTTCCTGGTCACTCACATCCATTCTTCATTAGTGACATGCAGCCCGCTTAATCGCTCATCTTCCTTCGCTGGCAAGCAGTGGTCTCCATGCCCAAATAAATAAAATTTAACTCCACTTTTAGCAGAGAGAAGTGTCTCACAGCCAGGTCAAATGAAGATGTATGTATTTTCAAATAAGGGAATGTAAAAGTATTATAATCATTGTAGAGTACAACTAATGCACACTGAGCCTGATCTGAATTACTTGTTATTTATTTATCTTATTATTGTTTTGTGCTGAAAACGTGCATAATGTTCTGGATTCTAATCTATAAATTGTTTTGAAGAAAACATATGTTTGAATGTAGAATGCATTAGTCATCTTTCATTGACTTACTTCCAATTTCCCTGCGAAGATAAATGGTTTCACTCTGTTGCACTTATGCCAATGAGATAAGATAGATGGGCAGTCTGTCGGTGCATCTTCCAGTGCTGGGAGTATGCCAAAAATGGCTTCATATTCCCAGGCTTTTTTGTGCTTGGAGACAATTAGGAACATGGTGTCCTGGTAGCTGGCCAACATACTGAGTGATGCCCACTCACTTCCAGTGACCTCCAGTAAGACATGTTGTGGTTTCATTAGTGGGACATGTTGAGTTTACAAATGGTACATGTATGGATAACCTTCATGTCAGTCAATAGGGCCTACAGAGACGCTGTATGCAGTGGCTCTCATTCTATATTCAGCATGTAGTTCACAGGGTCCAAGGGTCTTTGTGCATGATACTCTGAGCAAATATGGATTCCATTGGTGAAGCCATTTGTGCTCACCATAAGGACTGTACAACATAATCAAAATCCATTTAAAAATGTGCATATTATCATATGTCATCTGTACAGTGTTATATTGGGTTAATGTTGATCGTTCTTACAATTCGGAACACCGTGCATTCGCACATTTCCTGCAGTAGAAGCAAGACACATTAAAGGATCGACATAAAGTATTCATACATTATGTATTTATTTATAAACTTTGAATATTACATATTATCCTTTGATAAGGCAGATTATATGAACTCCAGAAAGATGATGTTACTGCAAAACATTCCAGCTCTCATAATGGCATACATTTACAGTGAATTCATATAATAAATGACACAGAATTTCTATTAGGCCCACTATGATACAATATGAAGGATCCAAAAAAAAAAAAAAGCTGAAAAAAATGATTGGCTTTGTTTGAAAGCCTCTGATGGAGGGTTGGAAGAATTCTCAATTTATTACATGTCAGAGAATACATTGTAAATACTCAAAAATGAAAATACTGTATTAGCGCTAAAAGTTACAACCTGACACTTTAAAGGAACAGAAATCTTATGTGCATAACTACAGCAAAAAGTCTTGCATCCTGTCAGGCAATCTAGAGCTACCTACAGATGTCTAACAGACATTGGAGGACAGTACTTTATGCAAATATGCTAAGTCACTTAATTGAAGGAAAAAATACTACAGCAAACAAAGAAGCCGCTTCTATAGCCTATATGCAGCTTTGCACTGCCTAACAGCACCACAACATCCATTATAGTCTAACTACATACTGGTAGTGTGTCAGAGGACATGCCGAGGAAGATCTGTGTTGTGTCGCCAGCTCTTAATAATTTAACACAACTGCGTGTCACATCCCGGGGAGGATTTCAACATCTTTGAGGTTGGTTTTAGGCTGAGGGGGGAAGAGGAAGAGGTCCAAAAGTCAAAGCAGGCAAATACTTTACACGGTCCCATAAGGAGTTGGCTAAATACTAATGGAGGTGTGCCCACACAGCTAACCTGTGAGTCACCGTGGATCTAGTGTAACCTCTACTGTTCTGCTCAGTGTTCTGCCTTCTACTGGTTCTAAGTCTACAAGCAGCAGAGATGGAGTTCTTTGTGCCTTATTGCTTTTCCTGTTTATTCCACAGTCTCGTTCCCTGAAGTTAACAGTCAAGAGCGGCCGTCTCGTGCGGCGCCTGTCCGTCCTCCGCCTCCACGTGCCCGCTCTCCGCCGCCGCCTCGCTCTGGCACGAGAGCTTCTCCTCGCACCTCACCGGACGCACGATGACGCACGGCCTCGCGGGCTCCGAGCTCGCCGCGGCGCGCGCCGGGCTGCGACTGTCGCGCTCGTATTCCTCCTGAGCGCGCTGGATCTTCCTGTTCCGGAGCTTCCTCTTGTGGAAGTGGAACGTTGCCAGGGAAACCAGGATGATCCCCACGAGCACGGCCACCAGCACGAGGAGCGCGAGGGCGGAGGAGAACGGCGGGAGGAGGCTAAGCTGCTCCGCGCAGGTGCCGTTGGTGGCGCCTCCGTGACAGCGGTGCGGCGGCACCGACAGTCCCGAGGCCTCGGCGGTTCTGGCCGTCATCCGGTCCACCTTTCTCCGGCCACTTCTTGTGTCTCTCTGACCCCAGTACCCTTCGTGCTCTCCGGGCTCAGCGCGGTGACACCGGCCCGCGCATGTGGTTACCTGCGCCGGAGAGAAGACACATGAGAGCCGCTCAATGAGCTCCAGGAGACAGAACCAGCAGAAACCCGCCCACCGACCCTCATTAGCTCCATTAATAAAACCAGCCCCGCACAATTAACATGGCAAGTGCGCACCATTTCACTCTGAACGTTAGATCAAAGCTGCCAGCCCCTAATGAGAATATCCCCTGATGGGGCTTTGCTCTGAATATAAGATGGAGAAGAAGTCGGGACAATAGGCTCCATCATCTATTGTAATGTGCAGGCCTCCAACATTCAGCCTCACAGGATCCTTCCTTCCCTGCGCTCCACGCAGCAGCGTTTACAGACAAGAATGTCAGTTTTACGCAGAGGATGATGCCAAAGCTGCCTTAGTTCAATGTGAAGTCTGTATGTTTTTTAATAAGGGGAGAAAATGCAGAATTCTTACCTGATGAAACAGTCAGTAGAGGAAACAGTCCGTGAGTGGAGAGCCGATGTGTGTAAATGGGAAAACTGGATCGCGGTGACGCATTTCATACAGTGTGATGCTGCTGCTGCTGAGCTCCGATCATTCAGGACGCTTTGATTGCCGCAATCCGTCCAGTCTGCGTCCAGGACAGCGCTGTCCCAGCTAAATACTACAGGTAGCGCAAAAATCCCTCACTATACATCAAAGTGGCTTTTCTTCTCTCTCTCTAAAATGCGATTAGAACGAAGCTGCGTGTGGTTTTCGGTGAACAGCGTCCCTCCTCCGGTCGTCCGCTGCTCCACTCA
The DNA here is from genome assembly GCF_000690725.1 of Stegastes partitus. NCBI lineage: Eukaryota > Metazoa > Chordata > Actinopteri > Pomacentridae > Stegastes > Stegastes partitus. The sequence goes on along the minus strand of NW_007578154.1, from coordinate 224,651 downwards.
GCATCTGAATGAAGAGCTGCAGCTGCATTAAAGGTCCCGTTTACCAGTCAGCTGGCAGGGCTGCTTTTGTCCTCTCATCTAATCTATGCGCTACCAACACTGGGCAGCTCGTGTTTCCTTCCAATCACGACACTAATACATGGTTATTAGCTAATGTCTGGATTTAATCATGAATAACTACAAATATAAATGAGTTATTAGAGATTCTGCTCGGTTATTATAGTAGCATTCCTGAGGGTGTGGCCAGGCAAATGCTTTGAAGGTTGAAACCTTATCATTAGAGGTGGAAATGCATTGATTTTAATCCAAATGGAAGGTAATTGACACTTATTGGCCTTTACACTCAAATAGTAGAATATAAAGGTTGCACTGGAATAGATTACTGTGTAAATACACTCAGATTCTGACTGTAGTGTTTTGTTTTACAAAATACAGTTTAAAAATGTGTTACTTTTTGTAAAATTTGATGTTGCTGTTGAGTGAAAAAATTAGAAATGACCATTAGCAGCAGGCTACTGTAAAAATCTACAGTGTGAACTGAACAGTTCACAATTTAGATTAGTGACTTGATTTATTTTTTAATTTTTTAAAAATGTATTTTTACATGAACTAAAATTATTTTGCTTTCCAAAATATATTTAAAAGATTACAATTTGTTAAATGTTGCTGCCTACACTGTAAATCTGCCCCTTTAGAACAGCTTTAAAGATGCTTTTAAAATGTATTTTGTTTTAACAATATATTATTTTATAGATTTTCCCTATTTTATTAAAAATACAGACAAAAGAAAAAAGTTTTTATTTTTTATTTTTTTGCATATTAACCATAAAAAAGGGCCAAACCCATAAATAATGTCCACATTAAAAAACAGTATTTATATAAATGGTCATTTGTTCTTTTTCAATGTTCAACCATTATGTCTCTATATTTCCTGTATTTCCATCAGCTTAAAATATAATAGTTTTACATATATTTACCCGTATTTGACAGAAAAAAAATGGTATATTAAGGACGGAAAAGTGATGAATCCAGTTATTTTACAGATTTTCCCAGTTTTGTTAAGTTACAGATAATATCGAGTGAAACCACAGGAAATAAATATTAATGTACAATTGTTTGTTTGTTTGTTTGGTTGGCTGTTTGTTTTTACAATTCTGGCACCCTTGCAGCCAGATTTTTGTGTTAGTTTGTTTTTTGTTTTTGTTTTTTTTTACTGTGCAATCAAATTCTAACAGCATTAAGCAATGCGTGCTTGGTAAACATCAGTTTATATTAATGCAGATCTACAGCTGAAAACCGTTTAAACTTTTAATCTTCAGGAACATTCCCTGAAGGTTCCTGTTTGCTAGGATGTGTTTTTATTCTTTATGAACCAGAACTGACCTTTACCAGCTCTTTTTAGGTTTTAAAACTGAACATAACACTCAAACACCTGAAAGAACACAGAGTAAAAGATAAGGCAAGCTATGTTTTTAATGGATTGGGAACATTTATTCCTAATATATTTTTAAATACATATCCAGAAAATTAAGTGATCTTAATGGGGGAAAAAAAGGAAAAGAAAAAAAAAAGATGAAAGTGGCCTATCTCAGGGTATCAGTGTAAAATTGGCAATAATATTCTTAGCTGCCTAAATGAAGCTGCCACTTCAAACAATGTTTCATGAACTAAAAATGATGTGTTCACTTCACAACATCAGTTTTTACAGTAGCCTGCAGTTAAAGGTCACTATTGTTTTTAGTTTCAAAAAGTCGTGAGATTTTACAGTTTTTTACTATTTTTTTTGAAAAACAGAACATGACTGTTAGAATTTGGCAGTAGTTTTACTGTAATTAGTAATTAAATTCCCAAATAATTAAGATCAGCTGCTAATGTCACACCATCGAAGTGTTATCTCAGGCTAAAGCAGGCAGTCACAGCCACAAAATCCCAATTTCTTTAACACTTCTGTTGTGTTTGCTACTTTCTCATCTCCACCCAGACGTCCTTGCAGCACAGAACTTTTTGTAGCACAGTGATGGTGATGAGTGTTAAACCAAAATCAAGTGAACGGGCAGTTGTCATCCTTTGTTCTTCCACACATTTACTTGAATAACTGGCAAACTTCACACATCTTTGGTAATAAAATTCACTTTGGAAATAAGGAAATGATCCAAAGTAGAAGCTTAAAATAAGGATAGGGAACCTCGTTAAGCACTTGTTTATCACAGTGAAAGACTCCTCAGTAATAATATGATAATAATTTTTAACATCTACAGGTCTTCTGCAAATATTTCATTAAAAAAAGATGCTAATTTAGATCACCACCGGGCTCATCTCCTCCCTGACTGTAAGATGCCTGAAGGCAGTGTGACACGTAGTCCAAATATAGACGTGAGGGTGAAGGAGAACGCAGTGTTTCTACAATGAGGCCACACCTTGACCCACTGAGGCTTTAAAGCACAGTGAAATGTGTCATTAATGCTACTTTCCAATGCAAAAAGTAGTTTTCTGTTCTTTCGACTGGTGCAGGAGAAAAGTTTCATGGTGTCATATAATAATGTCAAGATAATCCACAGACTTATGTCTCAACTTGAGGTTTGAGTCTATGGTGTGAAAAGTGGTAACGTGTGCATATAAATGTGTACGCAGAATCAGTAATCATTCAACAATAAGTAAGGTGTGATTTTTTTTTTAAGTGCAATGAAATTAGCATTTAAATGAAGTTTTATTTTTAAAAAAAGAAATATGCACACAACATTTCTACGGTAAATAATCTGCATCATTATGTCTCAATTTGAGGTTTGAATATATAATGTGAACACTGTAAGTGTATGCATATATTATCATGTGCCATTGATGGACAATCTTTTCCCAAAGGAAGAGGAGGGCAAGCTCACAGCTGTAAAACATTAGAGCAAAATTTGGATGCAGATTTGTGACTAGCAGAAAAAGCAATTAAGTCTTTAGGGGATATCCAATATTTTTGTGAGGTTTAATTGGCACTGGACTGAATTTGTTAGAACAGTTTCTGATAAATCAATCTCATAACGTGTCCAAAAAGATGTGGAAAAAAGCAGAGATGTCATTTATTTAACAGTCAAACAGCAGGCAACACATGAAGTCCCTCTCAGGTTGTTGATTAAATCTCTCGATACTCTTCTCTGCTGCATATTTAGATGTTTTTCTTTATGGAAATGATTCCTTCATGCCTTAAAAAAGGGCTTGGATGTGATGCTTTACTGTTGCTGCGCTGCTTCGTTTGCTACATATGAAACCCTGTAAGTCTGAATTTGTGTTTATTATCAAGATGGCAATACTCAGCCATGGCATTGACTGCTTATTTTACTCATCATAAAATTGTTTAACTGGCATTAAATTGAGTTTTTGACCTTTTATTTGGCTCAAATAAGTCTTAAAACAGCCTTGTGTTAAAATAGTGCAAGGGTCAGAATCGCTGTTGGATCCAGAAAGTCCAGCTTTAGTGACAAATGAACAAGTTTAAAAGATTAACAGAAGCCAAAATGCTGCACAGTGGGTATTAATACTATTGTGTGATGAGATTTAACTCCAGGCTATAACTCTGGAAAGTTATCATAGCAGCAATTAATTTATGCTCCATCACAATAATCTTGGTGGTAAGTGTCAGCTTTTCACATGATGTTGATTTGGAAAAGGTGCCGCTCTAAGTTAAGTTTTTCACCTTGTTAACATGTCCATATGGTGTTTTAAAAAAAAAAAAAATGCTAGAAGACACATCACAAGTGAAATAAGCAATTTACGCTGTCCCTGAACATTTCCATTTTAAAACTGCAGTGACTTTGATGCACAGAGATGTGTTTTGAGGGGTTTAATCAGACAGTCATTTTAAGCTGGTTCAAAATTCTTTGGTGCTCGGCGTCGTGTTTTTTTCCCTAAAGCTCTCTGCCCCCACACCATATTGCTAGATTGGTGTCATTCATCAAGACACAGATTCCTGGTAGATTACTGTACAATGTGATCATATTTCTGCTGTTCGGCTTCCGGTCAGTGAGAGGAAAGATGAAATGACTGCTGCCATGAAGGCCTTCGAAAGAAGGTAGCGTCTGTGCTGTCTTTGCCATCTGTTGACCCTTCAAGCTCTGGGTCGGTTTCTCAATCTGGGCTTCATTTTACTGGTACTTGAAGTAGCACGACCACACCAGAGGAGCATTGTATGTTTTAATTCAGGACTGTTTGCAGAACCCAATAAGGACACTACCAAAGTCAGCAGGACTCCTCCTCTTTGGAAACTGAATGTTTTTTTTTTACCAGATTTCACACAAATCCTTGCGGTAAAGTAGTCGTTGATGGCCACGACAAGAAAACATCTCCTGTGGAGTTCAGTGGTGTCAATCTGCTGCTCCTGAGAGTCATTACCCATGATGCTCTACAACTTGATTAGCTTGTTCCTCTCTGATGCCTCCACTAGAGGATCAGGCTGATGCTGATTCTTGTTCATCCTGTTGGTGTCAGCTGCTCGTAGCTTGCCACTGTAGCACATCACAGAGGAGTGTATTAGTATATTAGGCAGCAAGTGAACAGTCAGTTCTTGAAGCAGGAAAAATGGGCAGCATGAGGATCTGAGTGACTTTAACAAGTGTGAAACTGATGGAAAGATGAGTGGGTCAGAACCTCTCCAAAACTGCAGGTCTAAGTAATTTTCTGCTGGGAAACCTTGGATGCAACATTGGTGTAGATGTGACTTTGACACGGGCCACACCTCTAAACATGATTACAGACCACATTTACTCCTTCATGGCAGCAGTATTCTCTGATAGCAGTTTCAGCAGGATCATCTTCCCTGAGTTCTCTGTGAGAGAGCTCAAGACGTTCACTTAACCTCCAAATTCTCCAGATCTCAATGTGATTGAGCATCTGTGGGATGTGCTGGAAAAACAAGCCAGATTCATGATGGCCCCACCTCACAGCTTCCAGGACTTAAAGAATCTGCTGCTTGCGTCTTGGTGCCTGAAACCTCAGGACACCTTCAAAGGTCTGTGGAGTCCAAGCTTCAACAGGTCAGAGCTGTTTTGGCAACATAAACATGAGGTGTGTCAGAAAAGTTCCAGGACTGCTGTCACAAAAGATGTACTTCAAACCCAAACTACAAACTATGAGATTTCCCCTTCACACGATCAACCAGCACGTCTACAAAGAGACCCTGCAGTCTTTGCTTTGTTCAGTGTGCAAGAAGAGGCAAGAGTTGTGACAGGACAAGTCATGTCTGCCTCACCAAGACAACATGCCTGCTCACAATGCCCTGAGCATCCGACAGTTTCTGGCTGAGAAGAACATCGCCGTGCTGGAGCAACCTCCCTACTCACCCCACCTGGCTCCGTGTGATTTTTTTCCTCTTCCCCAAGCTCAAGGGGATCATCAAGGGGACCCATTTTGAAGACGTGGATGACATCAAGATGGCTTCGATAACGGAGCTGCAGAGGATCCCGGAAGAATCCTTCCAGGAGTGCATGGCGGCGTGAAAGCAGAGAAGGCTGGGAAAGTGCGTGAGACTCCAGGGGTACTGCGAAGGGGAAAACTTGTAATTTGTTTGTTGGATTTGAAATATATCTTTTCTGACACCAGTCCTGAAACTTTTCTGACACACCTCGTATATACAACACACACACAATATTAGGCAGGTGGCTCAAAACACTTTGTTAAACCTGCAGTTACTGGTTTTGTGGTCACTTGGAGGCATCAGAAACAAACAATGAACTCAGCATTGACAAATTATCACCTTTTATGTGGAAATGACTAACATGTAATTGCTTGCCACATCCAGCAGATGCAGAGCAACATTATCGTTCATTTGGAGTCCTTAAGTCTCCTCTTTTTGGCTCTGTTTTTGGTCTCTATTGACTTTTCAGTAAAATGATTTTAGCAATCGCTCCACTCTTTTCAACTTCTCTGCATCTTGAGAATAGAATAGAATAGAATAGAATAGAATAGAATAGAATAGAATAGAATATATTTTATTTATTCCAGACCTGGGAAATTATTGTAAACAGCAGCATCTAAAAACATAGAAAGAAAGTACAAGAAAATAACAAATTGACAATAATTAAGTAATATACATCCTGGTGTCCGCACACAACAGGTCCAAGGCCCACCGTCTCCGGTTGGGCAGTCCACATACTGGCAGAATGTGGGGAGAGCGGTAGAGAGCGATGTATGATTAAAGTCTCCTGAGATGACGATCAGAGACTGAGGGTGTGATGTTTGCAGCTGGGACACTGAACTATGGATGAGTTCACAGGCCGCAGCAGCAAAAAGTTGGAGTGAAGCAAAACAAACATGAGACAGCTGGAAACAATACGATGAAAGTATCAGTGAAGCAGGCGCGCCTATAGCTGACCTGGTTGAGTGGGCGACCCGTGAACAGGGGCTATAGTTCCCTGGTGCGACGTTCGTGAGTTCGTTTCCTGCTCACGACAGTTTGCTGCAAGGTCTCTCCCCATTCTTCTTCCCCCTTTCCTGTCTCACTCTCTCACTGTCCTGACTAATAAAGGCAAAAATGCCAGAAAAATAATCTTACCCCAAAAAAAGAAAGTATCAGTAAAGCTCTGTATAGTGGATTAGGCCACAGAGTCAATGGATGATTCTCTGTAGGTTGACAATTGTGGTTATAGTGAACAAAAAGACTCAAAGAAGTCCTGCATTAATATTGAACTTTGGTCGAAGATCTTACATCAAGAGGTGCAGAATTGTGCTGTATAAATGTAACTCTAAGGATACTAAACCAGAATGATACTGTGAATAAGCAATTGGAGCCTCAACAGAACATATTTGGCTCTGAGCACCTCTTTTATGCTATTTGTCCTCTGTGTTCCTACCGCAAAGCTCCAGTCTTTCCTCTGATGCGAACTGTGGAGTTTTCTCTCCACTGACCGACTCAGTGGCCATGTTGAGCTGCAGGTGGTTCAGCCCACTCCACTCCAATTCTGTCCACAACAGCTCGGCCTCTTGGTCCCATGATGCATGTCACGGCAGCAGAGTCATCCAAGAGCTGAGAAATGACTGTGTGTTAGTTCTGCACTACTGTCGTCACAGCCTTTTGTCAATGTGACTGTTAACCAGCTCCAAAATCCCAACAAAACAACAATCGTGCAAAGACTCAAATCAGACACATTGAATGAACTGTGTTGAGCAAAACAGCAATTTTAAAGGCTTTTTCCTCCCTAAAGTTGAATAAAGACAAGAATTGCTATGGATTTATACATGGCACAGGAGACTTTTTGTGTGCACCAAATATTTGTTCTTCATTAGTTATAAAGAGATTTTATTTTTCATCCTAAATCTATTTTTTACTGGCTTTGGAGGATTTATTACACTGTGGAGGCTCATGTAAGATCTACTGGGGAGTCACAGCTGCGTAAAAAATAAATATGCAAGTTCTGAAATGCATCTCAGAAACTATAAATCTTTAACAAGTTAATTTTTAGAAATCAAATAAACTGGAATCAGAGTGTAGACATGTTTGAATATTTTAGACCCAAAATATCAGCAGTGAGCCGCAAGGCATTTTTAGGATGTGATTACGGTGATTTATGCTATTAGAAATAAGAGGCTTTGCTTTAGAAAGAGGCTAAATGTGAGAAATGTGACTTATTTTCCAAATTTCACATTTTTGTCTGAGTGATCTCAAAATCTTAAAGACTTTGCAGCACAGTGCCTCAGTCAAAGTGGCTACAATGCAGCTTGTGATGAGTGAAACAATACCATTTTGTTCTGGAGGTGAACATTGATAACAAACAAAGACAAAGATGAGCATTTAATCAGATTAAACTCTGTGTGCTTTTTTGTATTCCTACCACAAGGCGTGTAAGATTCTCACAGTAATTTCCCAGTCCTGCTTGCGGACATGCTCCATCACCAGCGGGGCTCCATGAAAAATGAATGGCCTTGGAGGGAGTGAGGGTCCCTGGATGATGAACTCACAGTAGATGAGTGCATACTGAAAGATTTATGCAGCTATTCATGCACAGTTTAAAGCGTGGCATATGTTTGAGGGGCTGTTAAATGGTGAGTGATTATAGCACTTATTTTAATATTCATACAGGTCCCCTCAGCTGTCTAGGTCGAACTGACCCAAACTAAAAAGGGAACTCTGGAGCAAAAGCCTTGAAAGAGTCTGTCTGTCAGGGCCTCTTCAAACAAATGAAGCTCTACAAAGTGTCGTCCTATAACATCCGAGGTAGACGTATTTATACTTGCCCACTTGGTGCAGAGCATTTGGCACCGTGGCCTCCTCCTGGCTCGCCTCCTCAGTCTCCGTCCAAGAATCCGGTGTCTTCTGTGCATCTTTGTAGCCTGGTTGTGATGAATTGTACAAATGGAGATAATGGTGCACACACTGACACGGTCTCCCCTTGAAGGCTTAGTTTTACACACAAAAAAGTTGTTGTGAGAAGGATGAAAAGAGAGCTCGAGAGAGAAGTTTAAACCCTGTCCAATTTCACACCTCTGCACACTGTATGCTGTCTGCCCAGCGCCAAACAGCAGTTGGTTTAACTGCGTTTTTTTTTTTTTTTTCACTGCCTGCTGGGGCTGGAAATGAGGTTGATGAGAGAATGAGCTACAACAGTCGGGTTGTCGGTCGTAACACAACAACGACGGGCTGAACGAGGCCGAGATGTTCTGTGGCACTGAGTCAAACTGCAGAGCTGGTGATAAGTCTCCGTGGGTTTGTCACTGTGAGCGACAAGTTTTGTTTGTCAATGTAAAAAAAAAAAAAGAAGTGTATTAGTACAACTTTAAAGCTACTGAAAGCAGAGTAGCACATAGAGACTAGTTTATGCATTCAGCAGGTAAAAAGCAAAATTAGCATTCATTTGGATGTGTGTAAATCTCATATTCCAGTAACAGCTTTCTAAAGCTACGTTCCTGTACAACTGAACTGCATTGTCATTTGGATTTTGAAATAATCCTATTTGCTCATTGGAAAGTGAGACTGTGATGTCACAGGAAACATTTCAAGTTTGAAGGAGCCAAAAAGTGCAGCATAAATCAGAAACTTTCCCCCAAGAGTCTGGGATTTGCATCCTGTATGGGACACTTATTCAGAGATTTAAGTTTCATTTTTGCTTGTTGTTTACTTTTGGTTTTCACTCACTGGTTTGTTAACAACAAAACCACATGGTTAAGTGGTTAAGGAAATAACCATGGTTTGGACTGAAATGCAATTCTTTCCAACATGTTTGAAGCTTCTTTTCCATTTACTGGGTTACCAGGATGACAAGTCCCACCCCATCTAAAATATGATTGGTTGGCTGAAAGGAAGCAACAGCAAAGCAATAAAATAAATGGCAAAATATCTGTAATACATTGTAAACAAAAGGTAAAATGACAGAAAATGGCTCAAAAATAATTGAGAATGCAGCTTAGTTGTAAGAATGTAATTTTTGGAGACACAGCTAGATATGTAATTGTGCTCCACCATCTACTATGTTACTACTATGTTCCCCAGCTTATAGAATGTGTTTCTTTTTACTGAAAGTAGTCTTCTGTAACCAAAAACAACATTATAAATGAAGCAACAGTGATCCTGCAACCCAGAAAAACTGCACAGTAACCCAAAACTATGGTTGATGGGAGCAGAGAGAGCTGAAATAGTGAAGTTGGCACTACAAGTGACAATCTTTACATTCCACATTAAATCTGATCAGCCACTACATTAAAACATCCACCTAATATTGTGCAAGTCGCCCCTGTGCTGCCAAAACAGCTCTGACCCACTGGGGCATGAACACTAGAACTCTGGAGGTTTGCTGTGGTGTTTGGCAGCAGAGTGCTGACGACGGACCAGGCTCCTGTGGGTTGCCGGGTGGGGCCTCTATGACTCAAACTTCTTCTGGAGCATCCCATGGATGCTCAGTCAGACTGGGATCAGGGGAGTTTGGAGGCTTGAGCTCTTTGTTAGAAATGCTTGTTGTGTGACTGGACACATTAACCTGCTGGGGGAGGTCAGAGCTGTTTCTTGTTCTGCAGCAATATTTGGGTGAGTGGTAAAGCAGCATCTACATGAATGCCAGAGCTCAAGGTTTCCCAGCAGAACATTGCATTGTAACAAGATAATCAATGTTAGTCACTTCACCTGTCAACGGTTTTAATGTTGTGGCAGATCGGTGTATTGTTCAAATAGAAATGTTGATCATAGCAGCTTTGAATGTTTTATGGCTCTTTATGTGGTTCTTTCAAGAAGCACAGTTTAAATGAAAAAAAATAAAAAATCATGGTGAAGAACAGGAGAATGACTTGGTCCACAACAAAGGAGCTTATGATTGACTTCAAGAAAAACAGCTAACATGCCAGTAGTGCTGGAAATAATTGATGTAAATAATATTAAAATTATTTATCAAACCACATAATGTCACTTTTTAAACTCTCAAAATTCTAGTAGCTCTCTTTTTGTATTCTCGTTTCCTTATTTTCTGTAACCTGACTGCATGAACTCCACCTGAATTCCACTGAGCATGTCTCCTGTGTCTGCATGTGCAAATGGCAATAAAGTGTTTTTAATCCTCGAATCCTTAAAAACCCAAACACCAGCTGAAGCTACGTTTTTCTCTTTCTTAATGACACTGTACCTCATTTGCTTGCCTATTATTGAGCCATATTATTCTTTTTCGCCGCAGCTTGTGCTAATCAGTATTACTAACTGTAATGAGAAAGGTTCGTGGGTCTGAATACTAAACGTATATTGATGTCTGGCCAGTGTTTGTGTGTGTGTGTGTTTGTGTGTGACGTTAGGCATCTTCATATGAAGGAGCTGATATCTTTAAAGCTGCAGGCCATCTCCAAGCAGGAACAGTCTTCTTGATATTCCTTCCACGGGCACACAACTGCTTTCACTGCAAGTCTCTGTCAGCAGAATTTCTAATGAATTGCACAAAAGCAGGTTTACCATGCATGCACTCATGCGTGCGCACACACACACACACACACACACAGGCCAACTTTCCCTTTTGTGTACAACAGAAATGGCTTTCGGAAAGAATGAATGAGGTTCTTGCGCACGCAGAGAGGAAATGTCTTCCATAAATTGATTTTTCTTTCTTCTTAGCGATGACCCTGTCACCAGACATTAGCATGTGACAAAATGTGCACATTCATTTTATGAGGATTTTACATTTTTGCATTCTACAGGAGGACTTGCAGCCTGGCTGGATTGTTCTTCTTGTAAATGAGGATCATTTACATACAGTTACACTGCAGACTTGTATTAGCAGCTAGGCAACCAGGATACTGACCTCTGGAGACTGAATATATACATATTTTAGGTCTAGTTGAAGCACAGTTAGCCGAAACAAAAGGTGTTATTACGGTGGCTGGAGAAAATATTACCTGTACAATCAGTTTTGAAATCCAAGACAAACCACATATTTTCATCTCCCGTTATTTAAATTGGTGTCACTCTAAGAATAAATCTGTTCACAGCCAGCAGAGAACATATGCAAATACTAACACCTCTTTCAACCTACATATGGCCATTTGAGAACTGTGTTAAAACAGACATGGAAAAAAATGTGAATGTATCCTGTTGCGGATGTGATATGTCTGAGAGGTGTTGATTGAAGCCGTCAGGAGTCTCTTCAGGTATTTGGTTGCACAGATTTCTTAATTCTAGGTCCACTTTTTTAACTGCACAATGCAACCAAGACGTCAACACATAACGCACAAACATGATTGTTTTTAATGTGTTTCTACTTTTCTTTACCGTGAACCAACATTCATTAAGAACAAAGAGAAACAAACAACAATGTGTAGAGACTAAGGTGTTAATAGGTTTTCTGAATTGCGGTCAAAGCCAGGTGAGAGGTGTGATAATTGCACTCGTGGGAATTCCAGCATATAATTATTAAACAGCACATGTACCGTAACTCTATCTTCGTATTACATACTCCTACACATGCCCATATCTATAAATACATATGAGACATAGCAGCACAACTAATGGGAACCAAGGAAAAATTACATACCTTTCTGGTGAAAATCAAGTTGTTGTTTTGTTTTGTTTTGTTTTTTTACTTTGGTAACATGTCTATATGGTGTTTTTATGGGCTGGAAGATACGTCATGAGAAAGTCATTTAATAACAGTCTCAAAATATATATATTTAGACTTTCTAGTTTTTCGTGCAACAAACCGAAGGAGTAGGGATGTCACAATCACCTTGTTTTTGCTCCCAATTTGAGCCGAGTCATTTGATCATTAGCAGTTGATGATACCATTTTCCTAGATAATAGACACTTCAAGTACATTAAAGTTATTAAAATCGATCCAATGTATGTACTCGACAACCGAATAGCTCTGCAATGCATTAAGAAACAAATTGCATTCTGCATCCAAACTGTTTCTTAATGTTACTCTTTGTAGGTGGTCTTGAATATGTACTGTCTGTCAGTCTGTAATGTGGCTTCACAATGCTTCAAAAGATGAAGAATACCTGTTTTTCCGACACATCAGAAAGTTAGAAAATGTATTGTAGATTAACTGTAGTACCTGGTTGTTCCACCAGGTGGAGACTCTCACTGTTTTAGACTGTAGCAACCAGAGGAGGCATCACTCAGGCTGCAGGTAGTTCATGTTTGCAAACAGAGCTTTTTGGGCCTTTAATTAGCAACGAGCACCATGACAAAGACTTCTGTGGTTCTTAGTGACCTTCAACCAGAGTTCACTTATTTAAGACAAGCTGGCATAAGGAAGAGAACTGCCTTTGTGGCCCAGTTGTGTCAGTTGACTGAAACAACAACAACAACATCAGCACAGCTGATATGAAATGCTGGTGAATATTGATTAAGAGAATTAATCAAAATTTGCATCTTTGGTATCTGGCCACAAATTATGATTTTGTCTCATATTGCAACTTGCCATCGTGTAGCATAAAGTAGTTTCATAGTGTTTGAGCACAGTTGTAGGTGAGCTGGTGTGCTTGAGCTGCAATAAGAAGGGAGGGCTGGATCAAGAGACAGAAGAAGACCTCAGAGATCTGCATATGTTGAAGAAACAACAGTGTAGAGTTACAGCTAAGCTATTTTAAGGCAGCAAGGGATTATTTTGATGGGAAAATCTGCATATGTAACTTTGACACACATAGATCAGTTTTTAGGGATTAATCAACAAATTTGATCCAATTTATCTGAAGATCTTGGTCAGGATTCTTTTCTTGTGTTTCATGCGTTTTTTTCTCTGTTTGTGTTGTCTGTATATGTCCCTGTCTCTTTATTTGGTTCTGCTTGTATTGCTGAAAGTGCTGCTCTATTCTGCACCTCCTCCCGAGTGCCTCAGCCAACTCACCTGCTCCTCGTCACCCCATGATCACGTTGTATTTAAACCCCAGTTACTCATCGCCAGATCATCCAGTCTGTCTGAGTGATGACGTCAGCTATAGGTTTCCTGAACAGTGGTTTTGAAGCTCAGGCATCTCGGCAGTGCCTGACTCCTCCTAACTCCCAGCTAATCCAAAAAAGAGCAAAAAGGTGGAGCATGAGTGGAGCTGTGGGAGGCCATGCAAACATCTCTGGGACATGGACTGTCTGATGACACTCACAGCTACCATGCCATTAAATATACATAACTATGAGGCTTAAACTCAAATTTTGTGAGGTTATCAGCCCATTAAATGGTGATTATCATTACAGGTCATTCTGATACATACGAGCCAGTGGGGACATCCTCTCCCTACTAGTAGGCTTATTTACCCTTTTAATGAAGCTCCATTACCATCTCACCTAATGGTGGTGGAGCCGTGATTTTGCACTTACAAAGAGGAACAAAAGTCCAATTGTGTACTTTGGAGGGATCGGAAATGATAATTCAGCAGGACACTTCAGTTCAACACCCACCTTGTATCATAACTGCGGTATTAGTTTTTAAATTTCAGTCTCATTTTGACATTCACTTGCTGTTTACTTGTATTTTCTGTTGGTGTTTGGTTTAGTTTATGTACTACTTGGTTAGATTTTGAAAAGTTAAAATACACCTTGTTGCTAGCACATGTTACAGTTTGCAGGGTTGACATGCCACATGCATTTCTTTACAAGAAAACCAGAGGTTTCCAATATTATCGGGATTAATTTCTGTTTAAATGTCATAGCAGATAATATTGAACCTACTGAGACCACTGGAAGGTGGAGGAAGCCCCTACAGGCAATGATAATGGTCATTTAATGGGCTGATAATGTCCCCATTTTTAAACAAGTAATATAAAGATGTATCCTCTGTACAGTTGTCATGAACCGGGACATTAGCTACAGAGCCAGATAAATATGCTTAAACAGGCTGTAAACATTTTAATTTCTGCTGGAAAGTTGGACATTTTTAACATTAGGGTCTACAGGGATTAACTTGTGTAACCTCGAGTGGACATTTGAGGAAGTGCAGTTTTTCACACTTCTGCTTGCTTCTTTTTTCAGCACGAGAGGATACCACTTGGGACAAATGCTGAGGCCTTCTAGTATTTTTGCTCAGTTCATTGTTTCCTTGAGCTTTTGCCCTTTTGCACAAACCCACTGTCTACCAAGCTCCAAGTCCATCTCTCTTCCTGCCTGATGCTCAGCTCGAGCTTCTGCCACTCACTGCTTGCCTGCCTCTCTTTCATCCATCAAGCCTCCCTTTCTAGAACACCAAACCTCTCCTCAGCCTTCAGCCATCCTCAGTCTTCTCCAGTCGGCTCAACCATCCCCTCTCTCCGTCTCAGTTTTCATTATTCCTGCAGTAAATCCTGTTAAACTTTTCATACTGAGCCCAAGTTTTGCTTTTGGGCCCAAATTCTCCTTGAATGTAATACTATCTGGGATACAAACTCAATCCAGAATATCTAGCAGCTTTCAAAGTAGTCTCGCTCGAGTCTTAAGACAAATGTTAGTTTCTTCATCCCAAAAAAATATCATGAATCACATTAAACAAATTCTCAGCAGTGGGGAAATAGCACACACTGTTGGGTAGTCTTTGAGGAATTTGTGATGTTGCACTCAGTTGTAGACAGTAAAAGCACATTTGCACACCAGATATTGAGTCAAATGGGATGTGCTTGCTGTTCGATGATTCGAAATGCACTACATTTGAAAGATACTGGCTCTTTTACAGTACAGAATATGTGCAGAAATTTATCATAAATGCTGCTTTAATATTCTCTTCAGTATGGTAATGTCATAAAATGTATATATACAGAAGTGTATTAGTGACTAAAGGGCCCTTTTCATATTTAGATTCCCATCTATCACAAAATACCATCTTATTTCTGCAGTCAGACTCATAAACAACAATCTTCCGCTACAAGAAGTACAAGGAGTCCTGCAACAGATGGTGTCGACATATTTAAGTCTGACTTGGATTACATAAAGAGGCAAAGAGCAGAATTTTAGACAAAACTGTGGCAAGTTTTACAAGATGCATTGAGTAACTTACCTGCCAAGTACCTTCAAAAACTGTGTACAAGCTTACCTTTTGTACTGATGCTGGCAAAAGGTGTTCATGTCAAATATTGCTTTGATGTATAGATGAAAAAAGCTTCGACTACTCAACCCTGTCTTCTGCATCCAGCCACAGGTTCTCCAGTTCTTTCTTGCGATACATCATCCCCGACAGTCCTCTGCACACATGTCTAGTCATTCAGCGTGTAAATGCCAAGCTGCTACTTGTTTGGAAGAGCAAAATTGTTTGTAGGATCCAAAAGAAAGACACATGTAAGGTCAGGTTGTCCTCAAACAAAGAAAACTCAGCCAAACTGGTCGGCAGCCAGTAAAGACCAAAAAGAAAGCAAAGCAGCCAAGCAAAAACTACCTCTTGCTTCTGCTTAGCTTATTTTTCAGTTTTATCAGTGTTTATTTTAATTTATTTCTCTGGATTCTGACAACAAAATTCTAAAATATCACAAAGTGAAGTTTAAACACAGTGCCTGCATATTTCTCCATTGTCAATTTTTTTGGACAAATTTTTCCTGTAAAACATGAGAAATGAGTTTTAATGTAATGTAAGTGTACAACATTTTTCAGAGATAAATAAAAATGAAAGTAATATAAAAGATTGTGTAATCTGAAGTAGAGTCTTTGTAAAACCTGCTTGTCTGTGAGATTGGCGTCCAGACTTACTTTTTTTTTTTTTTGAGTGATGGATCCATTTTTTCTGGTTTTCTACAAATCATTGCTGACTCATTTCTGAATAGCACTCAGCACACTCTACATACATCCCTTGGGCATGAACTGCATCAGTGATCAGAGCATAAATGGGTTTAATTTTTGTTGAACCTTCACCTATCCATATCACCACCATGAATTGACCCAAGTAGCAAGAAGGTCAATACACTTAAACCGAAGAGCCTGTTGAAGGTCAGATGCTGTCAGAACATAAACTAATGATGCATCACACTGGATTTGTGCTGATGTTTTCCAACTGATATTTGCACATCACTTTTCCCGCCTAATTGCATCAGCTCTCTTCCGTGGTGGAATTAACATCTCAATTTGCCTGTTTCTGGCATGACAGCCCAGTGGTAGATGCAAACATAAAATACAAAGCTTTCAAATTGTACACATCCACTTGGCAAAATAAGAAAACTGCTATGCTTATAAATCATGTATTTCTATGTGACATTTAAAAAAAAAACACAAAACCTTAAATGTTTAGCCTGACAGAAGTGCTGATATTTCATTTTTAAGCCTTAATCATGCGATGCTGACGGTAATGCAGCTATCTTCATGGAACACTTTACTAATAACAGCTTAAAGAAAGCTGTTTTATGATTATAAAAATGAAAATCCTGTTTGCTATCATGATTTGTTGCACAACCTTTTGTTACACTTTTCATATGAATAATGGCTTTTTATGCTGCCTTTTGCCCAGATCAGCTATAAACACTTTTGATTTCATGGAGTTGGCTCAATTTATTTGAGTTAAGTGAAGCAATTTTTTTTAACAAACTGCAACAGCATTGCATTAAATGGAGAATTTCCAACTGAAAAATATTAAATTCAGTCCCTTGGTTTGTTTAAACACGTCTGATAAAACCTCAGGTTTCTATAAACGTCCTTCTCTTCGCAGTTTGCTCGCCAACGTTATTATACCAACCTTTTCCTCGGCTGGTGGCTCATCAGCCGTTCACCTTTTCCACCCACCTCCAGGCAGGATGTGCATTATCAGAGCCCTGTAATATTCGTATGAATAAAAACCCACACCTTAGTCTGAAGTGATCACACCCACAGCTGATGAACAATTCTGTTCCTAAGCAACTGATCCCCTCAGTGTGGGGTTTTGCATGTTCTTTGTGTGTCTGCGTGGGATTCCTCCGGGCGCTCCGCTCTCCTCCTACAGTCCACAGACATGCAGCTCGGCCAGAGCGAACACTTTAAATCCCTCCTACGCGTGGAGGAGTGTTTTGTAGGTGGTCTGATGGGTGCTTGAAGTTTCCCTGCATGAGTAAGAATGCAGAGGATAGACTTCAACTCTCCTGTGACAACTATCAGAACAAAGACTCAGAGGTTTCGTGCAACATTTTCTTTATGACACCTCTAGTTTTCATTATCTGTGTATTGGGGGCGAGAGTTGCTAAATTCAGTTAGCGGGCCCTATTAGTGGGCCCCCGAGGCTGCAGTGTTCATTATACTTCACAATAATTAAATATTCCTTGGTCTGATCTCTCCCTTATTCTTTTAGATCTGAACTTGAAACTCACTTTTTGTCTCAACTTTTAATTAGTTTCTAACCTCTGATTACTTTAACCATCGCACCTTTTAGCTGCTTGGTCTTGATACCATTAATCACCACTTATCTATGTGCCTTCCTGAAAACATAACTCTAACTCGCTTCATGTTGTCTAAATAAACAGATGAACACTAAAAATCCCTCTTCTTCTGTCGGTCAGCAGTGGAGAAAGTAATCAAATCCTAATAAACTGTAAAAATACACCATTACAAGTAAAAATCCTGCATCTAATGGGTTATTTAACTAAAAGTATCCAAGTATGAAATGTAGATTTTCTCAACAGCCTACAAAGGATAAAGGCAGTTATTTTGTTTTGTTTTGTTTTGTTTTTACAATTTACTGTTATTTCACTTTTCCCCCCTGTTTTGTTTAATTACAGATGATATCTAAAAAAATTAAATTAAATAAATAATAAAACACTGGCCAAAACTATAAATACATCCAGATCGAAAAACAGGTATTTTTATACACTGTAATTTGTTCTGTTTTTGCTACAAATCAGCAAGAAAAAATGAATTTACAGATATTTGCCATTATTTAAAATATAACATATGTAATTAAAGGATTGAAAAATGCTTAAGACTTTTAAAAAGGTATTATTTCACATATTTTCCTTGTTTGGTTAATTACAGAAAATATCTAAAAAAATCTAGAAAAAATTTTAAGCTTTTTATATATTTTATAGTTGCTGTTGTTGTTGTTGTTGTTTTTAGACATTTCTTATTTGATTTTGGTATGTATTTATGTAGACACTGTGCTTATCAATATGCTGAGGCCCCAGTGTTATGTGCCGTAAGGTGACCTAGTTTGTGTTTGTGAGAAGCGTCTCTATATATCACTTTATCTGAAGAGGAGCAATTGTGCTTGAAATGTCCTCATGAGGTTGCAATTTAATGAAGGTTTTCGGGACCATCTATACCAGTGTGCAGACTATATTTTGATCCAAAAAGTCCTCTTTGTTCAAAGTTCAAAGTTCAAAGTTCAAAAAATCTTTAATATCCCCGTGGGGAAATTTTTGTGCAGCCAGCAATGAGACAGTCACTGTCACAATCACACATGCAACAACAACAACAGAAAACAACAGAGAAAAGACAAGACCGATCACTTATTTAACAAGGAAATAGCAGCAGGGACAAAA
Source organism: Stegastes partitus (assembly GCF_000690725.1). Classification (NCBI taxonomy): domain Eukaryota; kingdom Metazoa; phylum Chordata; class Actinopteri; family Pomacentridae; genus Stegastes; species Stegastes partitus. Next base: position 205,814 of record NW_007578154.1, on the reverse strand, counting down.
GAAAATTTATATCTGTTGGTCCTGCACTTTGGCAGAACATACCTGCGCCCCGGCGGAAGTAACTGGAACCAGTGGGCCAAGGGATGGCTCTGGTCTGCAGCGATTAAACGGGCCTTGGCTAATAACCTGGTTTGATGTAGGCCTGTCAGGTTATTTAGGTTTGTCCCTGATATTTTTCCACACAGCCTCACAATACCTTGTAATCTGTTTTTGTTTTTCACAGTGAGGGAGCCGAACCAGCAAATAAAAGAAAAGGTTAAAAGAGACTCAATAAAACAAGAATAAAACATTCGCATAAAAGAACTGTTAACATTAAAACTCCGCAGCTTCCTAAAAAAATAAATACGCTGGTGAGCCTTCTTGCACACAGCATCTACATGAGTACTAAAAGACAGTTGGGGAAGGCAAAGTTGCAAAACAAAAGTCCAGGAAGTCGTGTTTAGTATTAAATAGCGCAGACAGCCATGGGAAATAAACCACAGCACTCTGCAGGTGAAATAATGTTATTAATGTATTCTGTGAGCATATCGGCAAACAAACAGACCATCACATATCAACCCTACTTAAATCCTTCTCTTTTCTATAGTCTGACAGGTATCATGGAAGAAAAACTCCAGTGTGCACTCCAAAAATAGTAATGCTCCCAAATTGAAGTCTGTGTGAACGGTACCTTTCTCTGTCCCTTTTTTATGTGTCATCTATGCTTCAAAAGTGAGTGCATCCTTGAGCAATATCACTTAATGTCACATGATTCAAAACTGAATCACCTCTAAATAATTACATTATAAGTTAAACAGTAGAGCATTTCCTTTTATGACCAATCAGTTTTAAAAGAGTTTTAAAGATTGTTTTTAAAATACAAACCCCAAAGTAGAAGCTCAGTGCAACAAAAGT
>NW_007578154.1:201831-204305 GCF_000690725.1 Stegastes partitus | reverse complement strand
AACAGACATGATGTGTATGTTGAGATAAATCACATGAGGTGTGTTTTTTTCTACTAAACTATTGCCCATTAAAATATAAGCCCACATCCCTTCCAGCCGCCACTGAGGTCTGGTCAGTAGGCTCATTAGTGTAGATTGTACATTCCCCTCAAGGATTAGAACGTATGGATTTGCCTGCCTTCCAGTAAAATCATTAAAGAACCAGAGGATTTTCATTTTAAAACTGCTTTAACAGTCTGCGCTAAAAACAAATGTTTAGGTTAAAAGAAAAATATTTTTTTACATAATTTGTGCAACACCATATGACAGCTTCTGATGTAAATTATGTTCAGTTAATGAACAACATTGAGTGAAGGGAATTAGTCTTTCCTTTACAAATATCGGTATTTTTTAAAAATGTAACAGTTACTTAATAATTGGTTGTAAATGTAAGTTGTTAAGGACTTGAAAATGACTAACTGAAGCTGAAGAAAAATTAAGTTATCAAGCCAATTTCATGAAGTCATCTCAACTTGAATTCAGTTTTAAGTCAGTCAAGATTTGAGCTTGAATTACACATAATATTAAATTGATACAATTTCCAACAATATTATGTCAGTAATTTAGATTTTTTTTTTTTACATTGCAACCATGCATTTAATTAAGTGGTGGCAACAGAGCACTTGAATTACTTTTGAGAGTGTTTAACAATACAGACACATGTACAATTTGGTGCATGACAATTCACCAGAATGCAGAAAATGAAGTGTGTAACTTAGAATTTGCTGTAGTAGGACCCCTAAAACTGAACCACATGAATAGGAGGGAGCTCTTCACCAAAACAAAGACAGACTAACAAAAGGTACCAGCGACTGCCACCATCCTCTGTCAGGACAAAGTAAAGATGTTCGTATTGTGGATGCTTTAGTGCTCTGACAGTCTGCTCCCTGCTTTAACGGACAGTAAAGTGGTGACATCCCTGTTTGTCCTGTCGCTGACATTCCTCTGTTGTTGTTGTCGTGAGCCCTGCAGGCTTTAGTGTTTGTTAAGCTGCAGAACATCCCTCCCTTCTGCCTCCCTCTCTGTGCTATCAATTATATTAACAGCAGCCCGAAGCCTCCTCCTAGCATGTTGCTCCATTTTGTGACAGGAAACCTTTCTGCTGCTACTTTATGGCCTCCTGCTACATTATTGCACTACACTGGTAATAGGCCTTACTCTCTATTCTACTCCAGGCTTTGCCCTGCAATCCAATTTGTCTTTCCAACACTAGACATTTTCTGGTGACAATGAAGTATTTTTATGGCCATGCTGATATCATCACATTTCTGTTTGTCCCTCATCTCCCAGGGCACAGCTTACAGGAAAATGAATTATACAACACAATAGAAGGGGGAGATGCTCTGCAGTCAACTTGAGGCCAATTTTCCCTAACATGACTTGGCTTATGTTTCCATCGAGTGCTACAGGCCGAGATGATCTGCCAGCATCCTTTTGAAATTATGTTTTCCTGCTTTCTTGCACTGATGTGAATTATGTATAACCAGTAAGAAGCTGGTGGAGTCGTGTGGCATGTCAAGTTTACCTCTGATTGGCACAAGGGCCAAAAATAGCGCACGAAGGAAACTCTAATTGCTCGTCATATTCAAGCCAATATGCATTGTATAACCACACACCATGTGAATTCACAGGAGAGCCGCGGCCTTAAATCATTCATTGATTTAAGTGAACAGCTCAGGCAGAAACACATTGGACACTCATGCAGCTCAGGGCTTTGAGCTTCCCACAAGGATTGCGGGGAGTGATGGTGTTGCACTTCTGTGTGTGCATGGACGCTGTGCTAGAGCTGCTCAATTTCAGGGATTTCTACGCATTAGATAGTAAACGTATGCTTAGAGGACAGGTTCGAATATTTTAGGTTGACCTTAAAGCAATAATCCCGTGCCCTTATGTACACTGAAGCAGCTATTGATTGCTGTAATCAGTTCTGCTGTTCACACAAGGGCCCGAAAAAGACTCCACAGTCATCTCTCTGTGTAAATATGCATTTTAAAGTTCAGCTGAAGGTAATATGAAGCATCGGCAGTCTGTGCACACATGCTTTTGTTTTCACAGTCGGTGTTTCTGTGCTGAGCTGCAGGTTAGAGATAAACAACAGGAATCACAAAGCAGAATCGCTGTTAACGTTGCAATGAAAATTTTTAAACTTGGTAACATGTCTTTATGGTATTTTGTGTATATGCTAAAAGATAGTTCATGAGAAAAATAAGCAGTCAACCTCAACATTTACTTCTTGAAACTGAAGTGCTCCAATGACAGTCTCAAACACACAGATTCAGACCTCCGGGGTTTCATATTTAACACATCTAAGGAACCAGTCAGGTCAGCTTGCAGAGTGGAGCTTTCTGTGTCTTCATTTTTATTCAGAATTGGTTTCTGGTTTGAACATGTGTGGTTGACTTACTCCAGTGTGACAACTAGCCATAGCAGGGTAG
>NW_007578154.1:174949-201106 GCF_000690725.1 Stegastes partitus | reverse complement strand
CTTTGGATAAAAGCCCTATATAAGTGACCATTTACCATTTAAAAAGATCAATGTTCATCTATTCATGTACATTTTATTAATTCATCACATGCCTCAAATTATAGATTTCATTATTGATTGATTGATCATTATTGAAATAATTATGGATATTTCATCCTTCGTTTGTTTCAATATATCTGTGAGTTAGTTTTTTTTTTGTCTAAATTTGAATTTTATTGTTTCGTTAATTTGTTGTTTCCTTGCTTGCTTTGTTCTGTGTCCATCTCTGTGTATTTTACCTCAGTCTTGAGTCTGTCACTAATGAAATGAAATGAATGAAAATACTTTATTCATCCCAGAAGGGAAATTCAATATTGTAAAAGCTCACTTTAAAAAAAAAAAAAATCAATATAACATATATTTTATAAAACAATAATAATAATAATCATCATAATCATTCATAATTTTTGGATTTATTTTTTTTACACCAATAAAAACAACTATTCAGCTGTTTAAGTTGTATCTGGACCTTTGATATTATTCTAAAAACACCTTTATAAGATTTATTTAAAAATTAACGCTTTTATTGTGAATGGCAGCAGGGTTGGGCTGAGGCTCTTATTCTGAAGGGCTGCCCGCTGCTCGATGCGGTAGTGGTGGATAACTGTCATGGCTGCCGGTCTGAATCTGTAGCTAAACTTTCACTTTGTTCTGGAGACACAGCGGTTATGGCGACGTTTTTCGGAGAAGTTCTGTCGGTGTATTCTCGGGCCGTGGAGGAAGACGACGAAGAATTAGAGGAAAACGAAGAAGATGAAGAAATCCGCAGAGAACTGGAGGAGAAGAGGTGAGTGACGTTAGCTAGCTCGATAGCATGGAGACAGAAAGCATGGAGGGATTAGATGAGATTTAGCAAATTAGTTCCATACTGACACAGAAAGCAGTAAAAAATATATTATTTACACGTAAAATCTCCGTGGACTTTCTCCTCACATTCTGAATTTCATTTGTACCACACGTTGATAGACATCAGGTTAAGCTAACTTAGCTAACATGACACATGAAATTTCAGTTATACTTAATGTCAACGCCCCTTTAACCCTCATGTGTCTCTGTCCTTTTCATCATTTATGTTTCACTTTTCTTTTTTTTTTTGACAACTTTACCTGTGTTAGTGAATATGGGATGAAAAAAAAAAATCTGACATTGCACAGAACAATAATGAAGCTCAATGTTGTTGCTTGTCATTGACATGTCCCAGACTCTGACAACAAAATAAATATATGAAATAAAAATAATAATAATAATAATAATAATTAAAACAAAATTTACTTGACACTTATTTTTGTGTTACAATATACATATATATTTTTTGTGTTTATTTTTCTTGTAACACAACAGTGGCATCATGTCAACAAATTGCCATTTAAATGGGTTAAAATCCTGAAAACTAATGCAGGAATATTTGGTTGTTATGATCAGGACTGATGTTGATTTTTTTTTTTGTTGACAAGAACAACCTGAATGTCTTGTTTGTAACTTACTTAAGAAAAAAAAAAAATCTAAAACTGCACAAAACAATGTTTATGCATCAGTCTCAATGTTGTTGCAAATCATTGACATGTCCCAGACTAATTATCTAAAATAATTATAAATAAATAAAAAATATTTACACTGATTATTTGGAAAATAATTCACTTTTTTGTGTTTTTTTTCCCTCATAAAACATCAGTGACATCATGTAAACAAACTGCCATTTAAATGGTTAAAATCTTAAAAACTAATGAATATTTTAATTCAATTCAATTTTATTTCTATAGCGCATATTTACAACAACAAGTCATCTCATAGTGCTTAACAAAGGCAGAAACACCCAACAATCCAAAACATTTGGATTCCCTATAAGCTTCAGCAGTCCGCAGTCTGCAACAGCGGGAAGGAACCGAAAACCCCTGCAGGGGAAAAAAGAACCTCCGACAGAACCAGGCTCAGGGAGAGACGGCCATCTGCCTCGACCAGTTGGGTGGGTGATGGGTCGTATTCTATCAAAAGTGATTCTGGTGAGCTATAGCAGCAGCTATCGGACTGGGATTACGCTGAACTTAGTAGACAAGCTTAAAGATTCACCTCACTGCTGTATAACCTGGCAAACTACTGGTTAAACAAAGCACAAAAACTCTACAGCTGAGTGTTTTGCTCAGCAGCTAACAACAGCAGCGATGACCTGAGCTTTCATATGTTACATTCAACAATAAACATTAGGCCACAATATCGATTGTTATGCACCGACATAATATTATTGTTATTATATTTTTGTTTGATCAGGACTTAAGCTGGTTTAAAATCAAACTCTATGAAAGCCAATAATAGTATTAATATGTAATATTTTTATGGCAATTTTTGACAAGGGCATTTTTCTCCTTAAGGTCGAAAGTGATTTTTTAAATTTGACACTGCACAAAAAATAATAATGAATCAGAATCATTGTTGTTGCTAATTATGAACAATGTAATTATACATTTAAAGAATTATAATCCTGAAAATGAATTAATATCAGAGCTGATGTTAGATGCAAAGTCTAACTTTGTGAAAGTTGATAATAATATTACTGAATAATATTCTTATCCAATTTTTAAAATTTATTTCTTTGACAAGCACAGTTTTATCTTTAAGTGCCTCTGTGTAACTTTAAAATTAACATTTGTGGATTAAAGCACCATATAAACATTTTATAAGATTAACTGATAGCACAGTTTCATTAAACTATCTGAGATAACTGACTTTAATGTGGTTGTAAGTAAAACTCCAATACCACAGTTTCTGGTTTTCTGGGTTGTGGATAAAGCAAGACATTCGTCATCTTGGATTACTGGAAACACTGATCAACATTTTTCACCCTTTTCTGACAATTTATAAAGCAAACAACTAATCAAATAAAATGAACGCATTAATTAACAATGGAAATATTTGTTATTTGCCTTATTTTATATGCAGTTTCCCAGTGTAGTCCAGCTGTTTCCAACCTTGGGGGCAGCCTCTCCAAAGGTTTATGTTAGAAATGTGACAGGTTGTGACATGAAAAATGGTGTAGAATTTTTTTGGGGCATTTTTTTAGAGTCTAATCAACTCTTTGATTTTCTAATGAGTCTTTGCACAATTGGCATTTTTTAAAAATGAGACTGTGACAGCATTAGAGGGAACGTATAGACATATGTGACAACTGGTATTAATTATATACTATTTTTGCTGTAATAGATGCAAACCACTGAATCTACAGTCTTAACTATGTATTGTAGTTTATGACTTTACATTTGTTAGTGTGAAGTGTTAGAAAATCTAAATGTTAATATCTTAGTCAAAAGTACAATATTTTGTATTGGAGTTCAAAATTAAGCTTAAGTACACAGTACTTGAGGTAATGTAGTTACTTTCCTCCACTGCTGACAGCAATTACAACTTCTGCTATGTAAGGCTGAACAATATGCAAGAAAAAAACATTATTATTTTGATAGAAATTGCGATGTAAATGTGGATTTTAGAGAAAATGTTAATTTTTGCTTTTCTTTACCTGTTAAACAAGAATGAAAATGATGTTGAATGATTAATTTTAATGCAGTTTGCACCAATCAGGCATGTTTCTTTATGTCTGGAGGATATGATTTGTACAAAGCATCTTTGTAACACCACAATGCTTTATTTATAATGGTATTTTGACACATTTGACTTTTATCATATTGGAGCTGCAAGTTCAAACATTGGCCATATTGTTGTTGTTCAGCTCTACTGCTGTGACAACATGCAAGTTGTTGGTTTTATTAGGTACAGCTGGTGAAAACTAATGGAGTCTGTTACAGTGGCCCTGCAACAAATCCTCCCTTTTATGAAGGTTTTGTATGGAAAATGTTTTTAGAGGTACATTATCTTTTGTTATGCTGACATGCTTTTCTGTTATTTTCACAAGCCTATTTATATAGTGAGAGTTGTCTGATAATACCTCTGCACAGAAACACCTCTCTGTATAATGTAGAACAGCTTCACTGCACCACAAACTACAACACAAATGCAAAATGATCATTTAAGCGTCAATCACAAAGTCTGACAAACACCACTGACAGTTACATAGATGGAGAGGCAGTGTGGGTTTGTTTCTTAAAGTATCAGCTTTACCTCATTGTTCTTATCATGAGGGTTAGATATTGCATATTTCCACAGTCACAAGTCATAATTGAATTACCACAAACCAGTTGCAACACTGTGAATCTAGGACTTGTGGGAGGTTTGGGGTTCACACAGATTTGCACAGCTAATAATCTTATTTTCGCTACAGCTGTTAATCGAATGCAGCGGCATAAACGGTACATAATTTCCTTTTTCTTCCTGTAAAGTAGGATTATAAAATAGTATAACATTAAAATGAGGTGTACATGTTGCTTACTGTTGCACTCAAATATGGTAAGAAATGTTTGGCACAGTTAGAAGGAGGATGTTTGGTTCATTGTGGCCGTGTGGATTTAAAGGGATTAATCTGAGCAGACAAAGATTTTGTTCATTATAAAGTACAAGGAAGACTTACTTTAGAGACCCACATGAAAATAATTATTTTATTGAAGTAATAGTGGCTTCTTTATTCCTCAGTACTGGTCATGTTGTCCCACAACACACCTGCATTTCTGTCCTTCCAGCTAACTGCAGACACCTGCACTTAGTCCCAGGTGGGATTCGGCAAATATCTTAAAACTGTTCCTCTTTTTCTGACCCACATCACTATTCATCAGGGAGGTTCGTCTGCACTGGAGTCCTGAAGTCTCAGAGGCGCTGAGGTCTGGAAACAAGCTGCAGTGCTCCGACTTCATCCTCGCTGTGGGACACAACGCTGCCAGTAAGTAGCTGCCAACTCTCCTGTATGCTACATCACCTGTGATGGGTCCATTTAACTGCACACCCAATATTATTACAGAACAAATGAATCTTTAATGATCGCTGTCTGGAAATTGGAACATAGTGGAGTCCGATGGCTGTGGCTCTGCTCAGAAGCAGATGATGAACTGTGCAGCGCACAGGATATGGTGCAAAAAAACCTGCTGGTAATGAAACACAGGCAGCAATTAACGACAGGAGGACTACAGCTAACTATTGTTGTTCTTTATCAACTAGTCTGCTGATTATTTGGTCAATTTGTATTTATAGAATGTCAGAAAAGAGCAAAATAATATATTTGTAAAGCACAAGGTGATGTTTTTAATAGTGCTTGTTTTGTCTGGTGAACAATCTAAAGCACAAAAATATTCAGTTTACCATCACAGTGGGCTAAGAAAAGCTAAACTTCCTCACAGTTGAGAGGCTGAAACAAATTAAACAGTTAATAGCTTAATAAAATAGTTTCCAGCAGGTCTGAAAGATTTGGGGAAGATAACTCATTGTAATCTTTCTGTCCAATATTTTATAATATATGTAATATTATATCATTTCAATAGATTTAAAAGATGTGCAGGACCATTATAACATGAGATATCATCAGAAATATGCCTGTTACTCAAATAGAATGGCCTGAATTTATAAAACCACTGACAGAATAACTCTGGGTCAGACCTGCTGCGTAGCACGTATCTTAAATCACCTTTACAATTTTCTAATTGCACTAATTAAAATTGCCATTTTTATTTGAAATCAGTTCATTGTTCAGCCTTGGTTGTCAGTTAAGTTTCTGTAGATCGGTCCGTAGATTAACCCCACTCATTGTTTCAGCTCTAAATGGTAGCAAGAAAAGGTCTGCATTTTTTGTGTATTTCTGTCTTTGTTCGTGTACAAACTATCACCTGCTGGACAGAACAAAACATTAATTCATATAAATATATCAGCTTGGACTTGATATTGTCACCATGTCAAAAAGGTAAACTGAAAAGAAAGACTCCATCCACATGTGAGCGGTTGTTGAATACTGAGAGGATCTGTCTTTGCAGGCTTTCTGTCAGTGTACGTTCTCAGCTCTGCAAACTGGGACGCAGTTGGACATGCATCAGTGTGGAACGAGAGGAGTCGGGCTGTAACTGGGCAAAACAGCGAGGACTCAGCTTGTGTTTTCTACAGACACAAGGACAACCCATCGGTGAGTGACAGCCTGAGCAAAACAGCTCTTCAAAATGTGTCTGCTTTTGATTAGCGCCACAGAAAGCACCTGACGGTTGAGAAACTCAGCCATCATTTGGTTTAATGAGTTTGCTCCTGTTTTCTATTTATTTCTCAAGTGCTATTTACGGGTTTATATAAGAGCACATTTTAATGGCTGTGCCCGGTTTGTTGTCAAACTACAAACGGACGGCAAATGAAAGGAAAAATCGGAATAAATCACGGCTGAGCGTAAGGAATGAAGACGCACAACAGAAATTATAGTTTGTTGAAGTCATTTATACGTCTGCATCAATCGAGCGCTCTTTCAGTCTAGGCAGTGCTGAATCTCACATTATCATAATTATATCATAATTGATCTGATACAGACGTGTTTTTACTGCAGTGCACTTCAAGAATAAAGCGTGAAACCCCGCTTCAGTCGCAAAAGTTGGAGAGGAGGCCATTTCACAAAGGATAAATGAACCCTGGTAATCTAGTGTCTGTTGCATAAACTGTCAGAATACAGAGTTATAACCCAGCAGTTGATTGTGCTTTGAGGTGTGAGTGCGTCATTCGCATGTGATTTAATCAAGATAAACACAGTGAATGGCCATGTTCGATGGCACCACGCTGCAGAGGAAGCTTCAGATTTATCACACGTGTCCTGCTGCCTTCAGACGGCTGCAGGGATTTAATGTAGTGGAGGGCCACCGGAGCAGCTGTGGACAGCAGATACTGCAACAATCACACAGTTTCATTTATAAGATCATTGATTTAGTAAAAATCCCGTTATCACAACCTTCGTTTTCAAAGCTGATTCAGTTGCATTTAAAGATGAGTTTTGGGGGCATTTCTGCCTGATTGATATCATGCGGGGGAGAAAGAGGGAGAATGACATGCAACTAAGGTCTGTTCACACATCATGAAGGTATTTTAAGCCTAGTGAGTGTGAGGTACAGAGCTGCAGGTTCAATCTGTTAATGGAAAGAAAATAATCTGCAGCTATTTTATTTAGTTTATTGTTTTAAGTCAAGCAAAACATTCCACATACTTTTTTCTGTATTTTTTAAAGAGGAAACAATTAACAGACTAATGAATAGAAAATTATGTTTTTATTAATTCATACTAAAAAAATCATGTTTGGTTGTCTAATGCAACCCACGCACCACTAGTTGGAGAGTGTTTATTTTAAATAGTTCATTTACATAATTAAGCATTTGTCCATAGTGTTCAGTTTGTCTTTGTTTGAACATAAAGTTCTGTCTTCATGTCGAGCATCACTCTTCAATTTGATCTGGATTTCCTGTTTTTACATTTAAATATTGTAGCGCTCCTTCTCAGAACGTGTCTCTTACGCTCACATAGTCCCTAATTGTGATCAGATGTGCTGCTTGCACACATTTCCTGTGCTCCACTTTAACCTCTCCCCTTGCAGTCTGTTTGCTCACAAAACTTCCACTCAAGGATTTCTGTGCTGCAAGATAGTCTGACAGTTGAGTCCTTAAGGAAGATACCCTGTTAAAGCAAACGTCCTGAGGAGTGAGTCGCAGGTTCGATTCCCAGGCCGCCACACCTGTACTGCCTGTCATTCCCCAGGTCTTTGGAGGTCCCCATTAGATCTCTAAGACTTCCTCTCTCAGACAACATGGTGTTGTTTTTACCTCAAATTTAGCATGTGGACAGGAGACAGGAGGCCACTGTGAAAAAGGCATTGAGCTGTTCCAAAAATTGTCATGTGGTGTGTATGTCAACTTTTTTTATTCCAGAAGTCATACAAAAGAAATTGAAATCCTGAATTGGGGTATCAGATGGACCTGGTTAGAGGGAGAGCACTAAAGCATAAAGGATGCTGTAAGAAGTAAAGTGAACGAATGCGAGGTGGCAGGAAAATGTCTAGGATGACAACATATCTGGCATCATACTGCGACTGAAATTTTGTTTTTATGCAGAACATCAAAACAAGAACGCTCTCAAATTAAAAGACCACGCTTTTGAATACAGATTGTAACATGCAAAGATAATATGTCAAGATGACGTTTGAACCTGAAACGTCTTTTCTCAGTACAACCAACACATTTATCAGCAACATACAACACCTAAATGAAATCCTCACCTCTCCTACCTTCTCTGTGCTGCACTGGGCATAAAAATACCTCACAGTTGTAACTCGGCCGTTAAAATAGAGCTCCATATGTTGGTTCTGTTTTATTTGTCATTCATTATCATATCAGTACCCTCTGTCTTTGATAGGCCTGTCATGATTCTTACATAATCGCCTGATGGCAATTATTTGAGCTGACTGCCATCATTTTGCATAATCATGTTCATTCATCTGTATAAAAACAGCTGGATGCAGTTAACAGAAATGTCAAATTTCAATCACTGTTTCTACATCGTCCACAATTTGCATCCGCTTCTTTGGGTTTTCAAAGTCTGAGACAGTTTTTCACTTAGTTTTGCTCTGTTCCCATCTGCCTGTGTAATCGGGATTGTTATTTGATCCAACTGACACTCAGCAACTGAGCAAAGATAGTCTAATATTGCTGTTTGACATAACTTCAGACTACATAAAATATGCAGTTTGGAGCCGACATGAGGAGGTCTGCCTCCGACTTTGAATTTCTCTGGTTTAATGGCATCAATCAAGGGTGGGGGGGTGTTTAACATCTAATAATCGACCAACTGCATTACAATGAGCATCTATTGACATTACCGTCATGGGTTTAGTTGCAAAGCCAAACACCACAGTGACAGCACAGACATTTTGGTTTTAAGCCAAATGAAAAAGCAGAGCCCAATAACTGGGATGAGGCGATTTGTTGGATTTGCAGCAAAAAGGTTGTGGTCAAAGGCATTAATACCACTAATCTAAAACTAATAGAGGCATAAAATGAATAGATAAAGACAATTCAATTGTTAAACGCAGCCATTTGTATGAGAATCAATCGTCAGCTAGAATTTCATAATCGTGGCAGCTCTAGTTCTATATTTGTATGTTTATGTCTTTAATTCAAAAATAAAATGTTTGTTGCGTTTCTTTCCCTACAGGTTTTGATCTGCCAAGTGACGTGCTACCTTGCAGAAGACCAGCTTTTTCAATGGACAGAAAAGGTACATTTATACACCTAAACCAGCTGGATGACTGTGTTTGTGTTATGTTGTGATGCAGAGATGTTTAGGGCAACTTCCCATTCTCTGCCTGCAAACCGAGCAGATTTACCACAAGTGTGTTTTCTTTAGGTCAGGAAACCAAAAAATGTGGCAGCAACTTTTGAGGATCTTAAAGTCAATTGTTGAAGAGGCACACATTATGTTTATAACATACAAATATCCAGTCAACCAGTTACATGATCAGGAAGTTGAGCTATTTTGGACAAACAGGAGGATGACAGAGAAAAGTGACTGTGCACTGATGCCAGACGCTGATGCTGGTTTGAGAGATCAGAAACTGCTGATCGCCTGGGATTTGCGACAATGCAGTGCAGAAGAGCATCTCTGAACACACTAAACCTTCAAATCGAAGGGCTACAGCAGCAGAAGACCACGTTCTCAGCTGTAGTGGGCACAGACTCACCGAAACTGGACAGTAGCAGAGTGGAAAAAAACATAATCTGGTCTCATGAATCTCCATTTCAGCTACTGCACACAGGTGTAGAGTCACAGTCTGGTGTAAACAACATGAATCTGTGAACTTGTCCTGCTTTGTGCCAAAGGTTCAGGCTAGTGGTAGTAGTGTAATGATTTGGAGAATCATTTCTTGGCACAGATTATGGCCCTTAATACCCAGTATTAGAAATGTGTATCCTAATGTAGTTGCAGTTGAGTGTACATCGCAAACATTGATTACCACATAATTAGATTGCAATTGTCAAACATGCAGATATTTCTCAGGGTGATCAGCTCGGTAAAGGTGTTCTCTTTGCCTGACTGTGTTCCTCTGTCTGTTGTAGGTGTTTGAGTGTCTGCAGCACAGACAGCTGAACGTGATTGTGCTGTCAGACAGCTCTGTGGCTGATTACAAGACAGCCGACTATCTGTGCAGCAGCTCGGCTCCTTTCCTCCGTTCTCTCCACACCAGTGCTTTCAGTGATCAGCCTGTCTGCCAGCCGCTGGAGCAGCCCAACATAGTTACCGGACTTCCAGCTGCAGGTATGCTCAACTCAAGCGTTTCAAACTCATTGTCCAGCTTTTTTCTTTTCCTCTTTCCTGTTTGCAAACACGCCCAGAAAATAATGGACACTGCTCTGAATGTTTAGAAGGAGAGTGTCTCTTGATGCCAGAACATTCTTTTATACTTATAAAAAGACATTTTGGTGTCAGGTGCTCAATGGATAATCGGTCTTGGTCTACAAATCTGACTACAAACACTGCAAATTTGCATTTAATATTTGGTAAGCTGCAGCTAACTGATGGGTATTTGTTCAAAATGGTTTGATAGGTCTGCCAAATGAAGCAAAACTTGAAAGACAGATTCTTTACATGCAGTTAAAACGGCTTCTTTTGAAGTTTTAGCAGATGTCTAAAAACACAATTAAGTTGCAATTTGCAAGATGTGTTTCATAGAAATCCCTAAACATTTACTCACCATGGATTTCGGAAGACATTTGAATGTTGGCAATAAAGGGATATGGTACGTTTTCAAAGCTAGCTTAACACGAAGGCAGATAAAGAGCAGGACAGTTATCTCCTAAACACAGAGAAGTTATGTCCTTTTACTGTTTGTTTTTACTATTTATGTAGCATGTTCAAAACAACGGCTGCTGAGCCAAAGTGCTTAAAATTAAGGGCTGACTGACTTGAAACAATATCTTGGCTGTAGCCTTTTTTGTCTTATTTTTATAGTCTGAAACTGAAGTAAACTGATAAAGTCCCTGTGTTTTGTTCCATCTATTGGAAACGATTTTTGTTGCCTCAGTCTAATCTATTGTTCTAACTTGGTGCCTTTATTCTCATTTGTATTTTATGAATTTCAATTTATTTTTTTAAACAGGAGACCTGTATGAGACCTGTATTTGTGAAGCTCTAAGCTGCTTCCTTTAACCAAGTGTAGGTGGAATATGTTGCACACATTGCCTGCCACAAAAATAAACATTTATGGTACTTTGTCATCTCATTTTTAACACTTAATATACAGTGTTGTTAGGAATAGTTAAATAATTCTACATGATAAATAGGAGGCTTCAAATGGGCCCTGCGATCTGTGATAGGTGTTGCTTTCAAAAATTAGTGATTGGCCCCTAATATCCTGATTGAGCACTGCTGTCTTATATCTACTGTCTATGTGAATATAATGAAAAAAATAAGATAAAATACTGTCACTGTTTGTTGTTTCTGGTCTCCCAAGTTCTTTTTAAGACACTTAAGGAAAAGTCTACTTCTAAGTTAACATGCTTAGCGCTCACAGCTGTTGCATTAGACCTAATGTTACTCATTCTGAAAGTGACTCATGGCATCTCCAAGTGGCCTCTATATTCAATGGTAACTGCTACATAGTTTGCCAATTATGGTAATGAGGACAAACTATTGGAAGTCGTCTAAGACGATGTGGGATGTCAGACTGGTGACCGCTCTGCTTTGTAGCTGAAAGAAATAAATATTTAAAAGCAATAAAATATGCCTTACTGTGAGAGTATTACTGATTTATATTCCTTTATACTTTAAATTGTCTCCTGATGCCTGAATTCTGTTTTCCTTTACATTAAGGAAGACATTTCCACCATGAACTGGTGCAGAAAAGGCCAAAAATGGTACATAAAATTGACCAG
Source organism: Stegastes partitus (assembly GCF_000690725.1). NCBI lineage: Eukaryota > Metazoa > Chordata > Actinopteri > Pomacentridae > Stegastes > Stegastes partitus. The sequence goes on along the minus strand of NW_007578154.1, from coordinate 189,254 downwards.
AATGCATGAAATTGGGTATTTTATGTTCAAAATTTCCTGAAATTTCTTGGAAAGGACCCATCCACACCCATGACAACGACATGTATCCCACTGAAGAAAGACCCAGTAGTCTTCGTCTTTTCAGTTACACACAGCACACACATGCAGACTTTCGTCCCAATGTCCGTAAATGAATTAACCAAAACGCTGCAACAGCACGGCAATAGTCTCTTTGTTAGCTAGGTGTAAATGAAAGCATGTAACCATTAAATCATGACATAAAGTGCTCCTTGTATGGACTGAAAATACAGCAGGAGGCCGGTTTGATTCTAGGCTCTTCTGTTGAAGTGTCCTTGAGCGAGACACCGAATCCCAGTTTGCTGCTGATGTGTGTACGTGGGGACAAACAGAGTCGCTTTGGACAAAAGTGGCTGCCAACTCAATGAAATGTAGTGCCATTAGGCTCGTCTCCACTCACCGAGCACTCGTAGTCTTGCATCCTGATTTGGTCATTTCGGTGTTGGTGCACGTAAAGACATTGAGCCCAAACAAACAGAACCTGAGCCCGACGGGCTACGCACCTCACATCAAACTTGTCCCGTCTCTGTTGGGTAAAGATTTTTTTTATTGTGAAGTCGCCAAATTAACCTTGCATTCTTTTTTGTGCTGTTTCATCAGTACTGAACCACTGCCAGGTCCACCGCATCGCCGCTGTTGTTTACCAGTGTTACAGTGATGTCATCGGCCCCGACTCTGTCACCATGGAGACCTATAAGCTTGCACTAACCAAGCTTGGCAGGTCCATACAGGTGAGCTACTTCTCTTTGTATATGTGTTGCAAGCTTTGGAAAAGGTCACAAAGGAAGGATATGCACAAATGTCCAACATCACCAAATTGCTCTTCTGGCTGAACCCCAGTCGATGATGTAACTGCACCTTTTAAAGGGAGGCACTACAGGCAGATGGGGTACAATTTTTACCGAACAGATATCAACGTTAGACTTCCCAAGCTGATTACTTACAATCAGAGAACAATTTTTATGATTACGATTAGTCTGATATGCTATGTTTAAGTATGCATATGAGATATGATGTGTCTAAAAAGGCACTTATTTGCACTAATAATCTGTACATTAAATAAAGACAACAGCCAAATTCTTGTTTTTATTTTGTTGACATATAAAAGTCAATGTTTTTTACAAAGAGAGTTTTGGATATCCCTTTTTTATTACTTTATAAATCACAAAATACTGTCAACAGCCAGAAACAACCAGTTTTAGCCTTGCTTTTTGGACTGAAATGCTCTATAAACTAGGCAATGACTGACCAATGAACAAGGCCCTCTTTAAAAACCTTCAGACTATAGACAGGAATAAAACAAAAAAAGGTTTGGCACATATAAGTGCTACTGAAGTGGAGATTTCTGGCTCAGAGTATGAGGAAAAAACTCATTTTGAGAAAACAACCTTTGAAGATATACATCGCAATTGAAATCTACAGATGCAAAATATTATAAAACCATCTAAGTGTATATTTTGGATGTTTTCTTTCCAGCAGTCTGAAAGAAAGCAGAAGTGAAGTATCTCAAAATCTAAAAATTGACCAGTGCATGAAAGAGCCTGTTTTTGTCTCTAGAGTCTCTCCTGATGGGAATACGGTTGTTATGTTTGTGGAGCTGCTGGTTCCAAAAATGTTCTGTATTCCCATCAGAGTTTTCTTCAAAACAATGTCCACAGTGTTGCTAAACATAGAAACATGCGAGTCACCCGTGACAATTCTGTAGGCCTATGTTTCGCTGACCAATTATTTCAGCTTTGTTTTGGAGAATTCACGTTTTGTGCCTCAGTTTGGCAAAGTGGACGCCTGTAATTACTACAACACCCAAGAGACTCGAAGGCTGTTGCCATGGAGAAGAGGCCAAATCAAAACCGCAGCTAATTCAGAACAAAATGCTGCCAACTGAATCCAAAATGAACCCAGAATTCAAAGGTGAAGTGATGCAAGCAGCAGATTGTTTTCTCAGTTTTCTGTTATCTCCGGTTTCCACCTGCTGACAGCAGGACATGTTACAGTTTTAAGCTTGTGGTTTGATGTTTTAAGCCAAAATACACCTTGTGGGTCATTGTTAAGCTTCTCTCACAGTTTTAGGCTTCAGACACATTTGACTTTTTAATCAACAAAATTTGGAACACAAGTATTTACAGGTGAATGAAGCAGGAGAGTTTGTTTTTTTGCTTTAACTGTGATTCACTTAACATTACCTGAGGCCACTGAAATATCAGAGTCAGTATAAGAGATGAAAATTGAATACATTAATGTCTTCAGTAATGATAAAAACAAATGTGTGTAGATCACACTTTTCTAAACAAAGTCAAAGTTTTTTAAAACACAAAAAACTGTAAAATACACTATCTAATGACAGATGTTTTTGAAACCAGGTGAAGTACTCGAGTTATACAAAATCATAGTTCACAAGCTCACAGGCGCTTAACTGAGTTTTCATAGAATTGTGTGCACATATGCTTGTTTAATCAGTATTACTGTGCCACTGTTATGACGATTTTTCCACTATTTTAATTTCCAGTATTCTTCTCTTTCTCCTCAGTTGGATCCGTCTCCCAGCACTGACATCCTCCGCAAATTTGCCAGAACCACCGACATTCAAAGTAATCTGTACGTCTAAGAGCGTCCATATTTCACACTGTGCAGTGAAATTTAACTATATTTTCATGTGCTAAATATTGTCATTTTTTAAAATAAAGATAATAAGTAAAAAAAAACAAAGTGCCTCTTTAAATTTAATCAGTTTAATGATTTATTTCGATCTGTCCATAAATACTGTGTCATATTAGTTTCCAAAGAGAAGCAAATTCTAATGAGCATGTACCTTTTTTGTTGTTCCAATTTATAATGTGAAAAGTTAGGAATAAATTAAATGCATACTGAGGCAATTACAGTGTGCCTGTATAGTTTGACATGAAGACACAGGAAGAAATTTTAAAACAAGGTCAAAAAACAGTTTCAATTACTTAAAGCAACAGATTTTGTGATGGCTTTAAATCCTTTATGATTCCTAAATAAAGAGTGCTGTTGTTATTTTTTTTATTGCACTTTCTTTCTGGGAAGTCATTCAGTTGGCCCACTGCACTGACTTGCAGTGAAATGTCATGTTATAAAATTCTGCACATATATTCTTGGCTGAACTGTATCAGATTTTAGGATCCTCTGACTTTTACTGTAGCACCACCAGCAGGTCAAGATTCAGAATTTTGGTTTGTGACTAAATGGCGTCTAAACTCATGACAGTCTCGGGCTCTTAGCCAGTGCTTTCTTAAGCATATTTCCTTTATTTGATTGATTTGTTTCCTTTGTTGGTAGTATCAGAGATAATCATCATATGAGTTGAAAACAAGCTCAATTGTAATCTCTTAGGTGATCATTTAAACAATGTCATCTATTAATGATAAGTTATTTTTATGTTAACTCATTTTCAGAGAAACAAAATGTCTTTTCAGGTTAAAACTGTATTTGTTATATAAGTGGGGCCAAAAATAGAAACCTCAGACCTCAATGAGGAATAGGAACTCACAAAGTTGCTGATGTGGTCAAGAGGAATTTCATTGATTACGCTCCTCAGATCATTCGTAACGAGCCAATGGAAAAGAGTTTTGTTCCGTTTGTTCTACTTCTTTGAGGCAGAGAGATGCTGAACAAATTCAACCTTCATCCTAAATGCAATAGTTTGGATTGTATAAATGACAGCAGCAATGTGTTTATTTTTAAGGTCATAAGAGTCAAAGCAGTTTTTTTTCTATGATAGTATACATATTTTAGGTGTGTTCACATCCTTGCTTTCAGTCAGCTGTGCATGCAGTGATGCGTGGTAACATTGAAAGCTAAAGCTGAAAAATCTGCCTCTCCTGTTTCATTTATGTTGTGTTGACTGAAGGCTTTTATAGTCGATCTTTTTAGTCTTCACCAGTAGCTACTGCAGATTTGCATTTCCATTGTGTAAGTAAGACCAAACAGCTCAGGCTAAAATAAAGATGTACATTATTCACTAGTCAGAACTTCCTGAAGTCCAGTACAGCTTATGAACAGTGCAGAAAAACTGAAGACAAGACATAACAAAGGCTGCCAAAAATAGAAATGCTTATTAAACTGTGTCACTGGGATTACTGAAGCATAACACACCTGCTGCTGTGAGCTTCATACATATATTTATGCTTATATAATAAATTTATAGATATTTTAAATGTATTATATACATATATATTTAAGCATGATAAATAATATAAAGCATAATTTTATTATGATTATTATTAATGGATGGAGGGATACTGTCCCAGTGTGTCTATATAATGTATTTCCACAGTGTCCTCCTCACCATGTGGGGGCAGTAAAGCGTCACTGAGCTCTTTGACAAGCTGCAGTCGACTGAAAGACTAAAAGAAGATGAGTGAGCGAAACTCAAACAAACCTGTTGGTGTTTACTGTGCAGAGATTCGAGTAACGGGGAGTTTTTCTCTTTTTCTTGCTTAAATAATGAATATGATATAATTAACTTAACTATTGCTTCAGTATTTATTTAATCACAGCAGCTACATACCGTAAGAATTGCATTAGCTGAAGGTTAGCAACACTTTACGACAGCGAGGCTACCAATGAGTGCTAGCCGGGTTGTAGCTTCAAAAAACGGCAGGAACAAAGCTTCCGTCGACCGGAGAAAGGAGCACCGAGCTTTCAGAGCAAGCAAGGTGCTGGCTGAGAGGAACCCGGCGGTGGTGGCGGTGGGAGCCTGGGTGGAAGACGGACATGACTTCCTGGAGCACCCGAATGTGAGTTTGGCATTTAATGCTAATGAGCGATGCTAGCTTTGAGTGTGTTGCCAAGCTGCTGAGACCGTTAGTGGTTTCGGGGTGTACGAGGTGTTACTAAGTTTAATGGAGCTCTTGTGTTTTGTTGACTTTGAATTTTCCTCCTTTTTGTCTGTAGTAACGTTTAATTATCACCCATAGTTTCAACCCCTCTTGTATTAGTAAATATAAGTGGGATATGCAGTATGTGGACAAATAATTATTTGTATATGTATGTTTTGAGGTTGTGGGCAAATCCACCACAGCAGTGTCAACACCTGTCTGATAGTCTGACTTATTTTCATTAATATGCATGCTGTTAAATAAGCGCTGTGTAAATGTTTTAGTTGGATTATGTTCATAAACAATCAATCAAGATATTGAGTCCTTAGATGAGTGTTGTGATCAAAGTGTACACGTATAATACACACTATAAAACAAACTTCGGTGTCTCTGGTGGACAGACCATGTAACACTGATAACTTACAGATTCTAAACCTACAATAGTTCGCATTTTTGTATTGCATGTTGTTGCTGCTTTTAAATCACCACATACATCAGTGTTGGTTTTGTTATCTGATGTATTAACTAGGGCTGGACCCGAATATAGAAATATCTGAATATTCGGTCATTGTAGTGATATCCAGATAGCAATTTTGATATTCAAATATTCGCCCACTGCTGGACCTCTAGGAGAGAGATCCCATACTCCACAGATCTCCTTATCAACAGTATTGACGACATGATGAACGTCTTCCTCTACAAGTTACAATATTTTTTTATTGTCCAGAGTTGTACTGAAAAACATAAAATGTGTTCTAGTGGTGCTTTGGTAAGTTCTACCAACACCCTGAGTGTTATATTCAAATCTAACCTTGACTATTGTATCTCTGATTATTATAAATGTATATCTGTGAAAATGCAATAAAATAAAAATAAAAAAAAAATATATATATATAAAATGTAAAATCTAGTCTACCAGGAGCCTGTAACTACTGTTGTTCTGGAATAGAAAGTATGGTATGTAGTAAAATCAAGATTTTACCATCGGTACGAGAGAAAAAGTACTTAACTCACTTACTGTAAACTTAGTTTTGGGACCTAAATGAATGTGTTGTAAAGTCAAGTGAATGTTGAGTCCAGATTTCTCTGAGAGTTTTTTGAACAGTCTTTCCATGTCTCGGTTTAGTCTCTTGCTTTGCTAACGGAGGAGCTCCAGGCAGAAAAGAGAAGGGAAAAAGAAGAGAGCCTTCGACGATTTCAGGATGAAGTCCGCCACCGTGTGGCACAGCGAGCTCAAGTCTTCAAGAAAAGACAGCAGCCTCACACACATCCAGTGGTAAAGATCACATCATTAAACCTGACAGCAGGCGCTAATGAATAAGATGATGGGAGGAGAGAGAAATGTTACAGCTAACTTTACAGAGTTGTTTGTCAGTTGTTGTTTTTTTATTGATCAATAATTTACTGTCAGAAAACTTTGCAAAAACCCCTTTTGTTATTTTTCACTTTTTTATATTGATTGTTTTTTCTGATCCAAAATTATAAGATATTAATTTTGTAATGATATAAAACATACAAAAACACAAATTCTACATGTTTGAGAAGCTGCGTGAAGCTTCTGCTAAACAAGCCAATTCCCTACAGTCACACACGAAACATGAAGCATGATAGAGCCCTCTGGTTGGCCATGCTGCTGTTGTCTCCTTCTGATCAGCCTCTTCATTGTAAAACTGTGTGGTTTTGTCCAGGTGACACCTGACAGGAGCTTCCCACAACAACATTATCAGGTCTGGACTCACAGTGTGTCTGCTGGTGAGAGGCTGATGTCTGGCAGGGCTGCTGCTGCTGCTGCTGCACAACACCGAGTGATGGAGAAGAGCTCTGAGGAGGTGAGAGGATGTTATAGTAGTAGCATAAATAAACAACTAAAGTTTCAGCAACTCAGGTTATGTTTCCAGGTTTCAAGTTAGTTCATTATATATATATAAAAGTATCTGTCCGAATACTTTATGGCCATGTGCTGCATTTTGTGGTAATGAGTATATATATATATGTATGTATAAACTCATTACCACAAAATAAAATATATATATATATAAACTCATTACCACAAAATGCACCACATGGCCAAAAAATATTTGGACAGATACTTTTATGTACAAATGGGCGACTTTTCTGTTTTTTCCAAGGCCCCTAAGATCAGATAAAAGAAAGTTCACAAACTAGACAGAGCTCTGATTGTGAGACAGGCCTTTCCCAAATCTCAGTCTTACCCCAAGGCCTAAATACTAACTTAACTACAGTCACAGCTTTAGTGTGTGAAGGCACAAAATGGTGCAAAAACTAGGAATGGGACACGCTATCATGACAGTGCACATTGCTTGTAAACAACACATGCTCTTGTTTACAAGCAGAAAAAATGTCATTTGCAGTTTAAGCAGCTGCTCAATTGATTAGTCCCAGTTTGAAACATGTTTATGCATTTTAGCAAACTATGGAAAGCCATGAACGTCTACAAATCCTGTGCGTCACTAAAAATACAAACAAATATACAAGCATGCGATAATTAACTGCAACAGCGAGCAGATTTCTTTCCTACACTGTCCAGGACTACCACATTTATATGTAACCAGTTTCTCTTTGAACTGTGGGTATTTCACTCAGGAATGTCTGCAGATATGCAAACTCACAGAAACAGTCCAAAATGGTATCCAGAAGTCCTCATCAGAGCCCTAGTGCACTTCATGATTTGACAGTGGGACAGTCCGTGAGCACAGAGGTTGTGATTGGAATGCAAAATCTGGTAGAAACTTTCCCAGAACAGTAGAAACTCTTATACCTGTCGATTATTGCCTGTGATTTTGTTATGACATGTTGATCAGACACTAGTGGGTGTAGTTTTGGGCTCAGACATTTTATTGGGATGTAGGTGAATTACAAACAGTGTAGCTGTTGCATAGTTTCCTGCTCAGGTCTCATATTTTTCACAACATTTATTAACCAAACTTACAGATTCTTATCAAAAATGCTTTATTTAGCTAATATTTAAAAAAACAGGTATGATTGATATTTTCCTCAAAGGTTTAGCTTCGTTGAGACGTTAGTGTCTCTGTGGACGATCAGTCTGCCCACAGACACTTTTAGCTCCGCAAAACACCACACTCTGGACGCAAACATGTCCTGTATCATCCGTTTTATGTGGTCTGATTATTTTTTTGAAGCAGTGTTTGTTGTTGTTGGCAGCTAGAATGATTGCACTGTTTCCTTGTGTGACTAATAAAATAATGTGACCGTGATTAATCTGCATCAGTTTTATTTATTTCCACAATTTTCCAGTGGAGCGGAGGCATGAGGCAGGTCAGACTCAGACTGGCTGCCTGTCGGATGATCCCACATGAGGAAACGACGTCAGAGCTTCCTGGAGGCAGATGGAACATCTCTCCTACCAGACATGTGAGCGTCTGTTGTCTCACACTTGTTCCTCTTTTTAAAACACACAGTTCCTACGAATCTTGCACATTTAGGTTATAATTAAGAACGTTTCCCTCTGCGCCCAACAGAAAGCTGAATCTCATGTGCTGGAAGGAGAGGAGGAAGGTCTGGAAGAGGAAGAGGAGGAAGAGGGAGGCGATTCACTCTTAATCAGCCAGCATGAATGTCCTCTTGTTCAGCAAAAGGTGACTGAATTCTCAGACTGCAGCATTTGTGCATTTCAAACTGCGACCCATCTTTGTTGCTTCTGATTTCAAAGTTTTTCTCTTCTAAATTCATCCCGAATTCATGACATGAAGACATTTAGACATGGCCATCTCAGCTACTGCTTATACAAACAGTTTTCATTTTATTGCAGTGGTGCTTTCTAACATGTAGGGATGTGATATATACAGATACATGATCCACATATAAACAGAAAGTGGATTCTGAACAGATGTAAACATTATTTGTATTTTTATATTAAGATACCTAAAAAATACCCCTAGTCTCAGTCATAATTCAGTCAGATTTATACATACAGAAAGACTTCGTACTGTACACATTCAGCAATCCAAATACTATGATGTGATTTATATTGAAAATATTCATCAACTTCACTGGACTGTTTACATTTAATTAAGTAAGTCCTTATAAGTAGATCCTCCAGACACAACGGCAATATGACATATGGCATATGAGGCAGATAACATTTAACATAGCATATATGAAAGGTTATTAACAATAATAAATTACTTTAATAATATCTAATATTTGATCAAGAACCTCCTCAGTGCAATATATAAATACAGTCAGCGTCTGAGCCTCCAGAAATCCATGCAGCAGTAACATGTTTATATTTATAAATGGACACCAGCAGCAGGTCATATTGGTAAATGAACCTGGTGATATATGTGCATACGTGTTTGTTTACACTAAATACAGTGTTCAGTGTGGCCACATAATTAACTTTGGGCTCACCAGACCATAAAAATCCAATAGACCAAATGTCATGTGAGTTATGAAGAGTAGCTGTGTTCCAGTTTAGGGGCTAAACCCTCAAACTGTGCAGCTCACACAGAGGATGTAAAGGCAAAATCTAAAGTGTCTCCACATCGCTATTGTCAGCTAATAAGTACTTTAAACTTTTCGAACACAATATTGTCTTTAAACAGCTCACGGAGCATAATTACAACTGTTAAACTGGGTCAAAAGTTGTATTATTCCAGCGTTTACAGTATGAGCTGTGATGTTTCACTTCACATGATCATTATGATCATGACACGAAGGACATGTAGGAGGTTAATGATAAATATATCCATATAACTTCCCTCTAACATCTGGTGATTCACTACATGTTCAGGCTGCTCACAGGGAACAACAACACACAGTGCAGTTTGTGTGTCTTCCTTTGACTACATTTGATTTACTAGCAAAGCTTCTGTGACGTTTTTGTCAGGAAATTGATGAAGCAGCTTCAGACCTATGAGACAGAATTGGGTTTCATATCAAGGTTGCGTTATGAATACTTACACCGTCAGTTTTTATTAACGTTTTAAGCTGCTGCAGCTTCATTTGCCTCAGATTACTTTGCAGGCAGAACTCAGAGCGTGACCTCAATCTTAATCTTTACTTTCCATAAACTGCAGATAAAGGATCAGGCTGCAGTATGTTTCTGTTTCTAACAAATCACACAAAAGGCCAAAACAACAGTGCATCTCCTAATGTATCTGACTTACCCAGACTGTTACCCACGTCCTTTTGTTTCTATTGCTAATTTATAAATTTCGAGCTCACAAACGTATAGTTTTATTTTAAATGTAGGATTAGTAATTTTCCTGGAACAACCAGATACTGTAAGAGTCTTAGCATTACTCAAACGGGAACAAGCCATGAGTTAAATGTATTAGTGAGTATTTACAGCAGCACTTTATGTTGGACTGACTCAAACTTAACTGCAGTGTGTTCGTCATAGTAAAGGAAAATGCAATGATGGTGTTCACTGATGTATTTTTTCATCGTCTTTTTGGACAAAGATTAAGCTCTGCTGCACGGAGAATAGGATACATAGCTTTAGATATGCAGGAAACACTGGATAATGAAGCTCATTTGTTTATGAAGTTGTCAACATTAAAATAGAACACATCTATTAGAACACAAGTATGACCATTGCTGAGGTCTAATTAACAATGGTAGTTTGTGTTTTTTAATGCTGCTATTGATTTGTGTTATTGATTGAGTTTGTGCTGTTGGCAGCTTAGTGCATATATATCATATACTGATTAGAGCTCCGTCTAACTGTGTTGTCTAGGCGTACTGACTCTGTTCTATCCGTGTATGTGTTTCAGGTAGTTGGACGTGCTTCGTGGAATCCTGACAAATTACACCCTGATCCGGTTTTGAAATCCAAACTCGGCGCCCCTCGCGTTCTGTGGCCTCTGAATGACCAAGAAGAACTGAAAAGACAGGTAGACGTCAGATGTACTGTGTGCATGAAGCTGTGACTTCACTTGTTCCAATCCTGTCAGACAATGTTTCACAGATCGAACATCTGTCTCTGCAGCGTCAGTCTCAGTTCCTGATGCACCGCCGTCTGGTCATGAGCAATGAGAGAGAGCAAGTGAAGGAGAACAAACAGCACAGGAAGCACCTGAAGAGGACGGCAAGGTGACGAGACTGCTGCATTTTCTCCTGTATCACTTCCTCGCGTTGGAGTGAATGTTTGATGGAAGGGATTTCATGCATGTGTCTTTCAAGTACATCTTTGTAGGTTTAAATTATAGCTGGTAAGTGTTTTTATGAAGAATCGCAGCTTCAATTCAGCTCAGTTGTTGAAAAGAAAATATTAAAATGGAAAATATTTTAAAAGATGTCAAAGTTTTTCAAATCTTACATCAGATTTTAGCCACATTTTAGCTGAAAAGTGACACTGTTTGGATTATATTGAGCATACAGAGTATCTAAAATATATGAATACAAACTACATGTATAATGATTCCTGCCTTTCTCTCCCTGACAATCTCCTCTCATATGTCCCTGTACTCACTGAAGGATTAAAGCTGAGAAAGAACAGATTCGTCTGGAGGAGGAGAGAAGGTTGGAGAGAGATCGGCAGCTTGCAGAGGCCAGACAGAAGCTTGAGGAGAGAGAGCTGCTGATTCTGGAGAGGCTGAAGCTGGAAGAGGAGGAGAGAGCTGTGGAGCTGCAGAGGAGAAAAAGAGAGGACAAAGGCAAAGTAGCTGCAAGGTAATCAATGGAGGTTCAGTTGTGAAAGTTTAAATGGGGACTCCACTGGTTTTACATATAAAGGTCTTTCTGCAGGTCTTAGGGAGAATTCTACATATATATTACTGCAGCATGCAAGTCATTTTCAGGGCAGATGCTAGCAATATGTCCCCCCCCCCAATATTTAGACTATGAACTTTTGTCCCTCCAAATAAAAATCTGGGAAAAAAAAAACCCAGAAGGCCTTGCATTTTGAGAAACCGCTATGTTTATTTAATGTGCCTGGATTTTGTGGTGTCCTTTACATAAATAAGACATTTCCAGCATAAATTGATGCAGAAAATGCACAATTTGGTGCATAAAATTGATACTGATACTTAAAACTTGCTAAAGGGGGACGTCCAGACTCCTGCATTATGCCATCCCTAATGTTTAAGTGAAATCTACACCCGTGATCCCCAGGGAGCTGTGAGAAATTAGGGTGGATTAGCCTATTGCTTGTCTCTGCTTGTTACTGTTAGCTGTTGTCAGCATAACACGCCAGAATCTCAGCCTGAACTGTAGGCAGTCCAGTTGTGGGTATTGTAGGTGCCATGTTTTGACAAGGTAGAAGAATATGTTCAGTAAGAAAGTCAGTCTGTGGTCCAGCTGCATCCATTTTGAACCATTTCTAACTGACCATGTTATAGAAGTGCAGAACTGCTGTTTTACCAGTGTAGTTACCACCATTCCCATCTGTGCATTTTTAGACAATTCTTTTCCCCTGAAGTATTTTCTGCCTCATCCTGAATGAAAATTAGTTGCACTAAATAATCAACCCAACATGTTCTCCATCTATGTCAGAAAATACTTTAATAAAAGTGCTCATGACATTTCCTCATTAAAAACCTGAACTACTTCAGCTGGTTTAGTCTGATGTGAAAGCCTTCATTAAAAGTCTGGTCATGATTATGGACTGACTGCATGAAAACCTTTTCAAGTGAACTCAGATGCAGAGAATGTGGACAAGGCTGTCAAAAAGAGTCTCTGTATCCTTTAGGTGGACTGTTTAGTGTTGTCCTGTGGAACTGGGTCTCTTGTGGCGTGCCATGCACTTTGAGTGGGTGTTGTCCGCCATACAGTCATAAATAAAAGTTTACATACACTTGTAAAAACCGTGTATATCAATTCAGTCTAGAATTTCCAATGACTCTTAAAGCTCTAAATTTTCATTGATAGATGTACATCTTTGTCCCAAACACAGGAAAACATCTGGCACATTGGTTCTTTCATAGATTTATTACAGGTCTTCTGGAAATATGACAAAAGCTGCTGGGTCAAAAATATACATACAGCAACAACCTGCTTGCTGCCATGCATGTCATCCATTTACTCATCCTTTGAGGTTTAGTTCCTCTTGTGGACTTGAGCTTTCTGTGAATGAAATGTAGCGACGTGAGTCTGCTTTTTCTTTTATAATTGCCATCACAGTCTCAATAACTCTTAAGCAGGAAAGAGCAGAGAAAATACAAAAGCTTGGAACAAAGAAAATAAACACTAAGATGCTGAGCTACATGTGTCTTATATTATCACAGAACCTTTCTGTTTGGCATAATTTATGGTAGGTACTTTGTCGTGGATTTTATACTTTACAATTTATGAACATGGCAGATTTGCATGGATAACAGACGGTTCCTCCACATTTATTACAAATTACTCGAGGTCCCCAAGTAATACGAGTCCTGTGCAAATAATGTTTAAATGGCTTTGTGAAGCTGAATCTGTCATGATAAACAGGCTGATTATAACTCTGCAGGTTTATTGATGCTCTGAGAGCTCAGATGAAGGAACGACTATCTCAGGCGAAGCTGGACCTTCCTCCTCTCTGCTGCTGTGCTTCTTCTTTCTGGGACTCTCATCCCGACACCTGCGCAAACAACTGTGTCTTCCACAACAACCCCAAAGGTAATGACTGCACATAGACATACAGCCACCAGCCTCACATCCCACCACTCAGCTGTAACAGGACAGTAGGGACGGTAACATTTGTCTCATCCACAGCTTATGCCCAGGCGCTACATTCAACAATGGTGAGTTTGGACTTACAGTAAAGGAAGCTGATGGAAGCCACCTGATTGAATCAGCAGTGCACCATTTTGGGAACAGTGTAAGTTTCCAAACCCACAATCAGATGAGAAGATTGATGTAAGGTCTGTTTCTGTCTGTCCAGAGCAGCGGTTAGTCCAGGAGATGTTTAGCCTCCAGACTGAAATATTTAGCGCATATTCAATGTTTTGACATGAAATTTGTAGTCTTCATAGGTTAAATACAATTTATTTTGCTGATTGCCTGATGTGTCATCTAATGCTACCAGGAGCCCGAAATGTTTGCTTCTCCCGTAAAATATGTCAACATTTGCAAGATGGTTTGGCACACAGTTCAATACAGCCATTGATGATGTATCCTAATGACGCTGGTAAACCCCTGTCTTGGCCTTTGGTGCCATTATCAGGTCAATTTCCTTTTTGGTTTATGATTAAATATCTGGAAAATTATTTATCTTTGTGTGTAGTCCTGATTAGCAAATGTGCCTAAAGTGCAACCTTACAGAGCCTCCAACATGGATGTACATGCTAGATGTTCTTCGACTGTTTGTAAAAAAAAAAAAAAAAAAGAGCTATGCAACACTATTTGGTTTTGTTTAAATTTTTTTTTCTTTACCATTTTATACAACCCTACAAGAGTTGCTTTTAGTTTATTTATTGATAATTAAGAGAAATTTACATGATTTT
>NW_007578154.1:157910-173661 GCF_000690725.1 Stegastes partitus | reverse complement strand
ATAGATAATGGATGGATGGATGTTCAAGGTGTCAGATATTTGTTCATTAGAAATCAAAGGAGATTTCACAGTGATGATCAAATCTTTATTCATTTTTGGAATTTACTGTTCTGTAGTAGGGCTGCAAGGTGGTTAGCACTGTTGCCTCACGTCCTGGTGAGGACACCCGGGAGCTTTCTGTATTCTCCCTATTCAGTGTGGGTTTTCTCTGGGTTCTCCGGCTTCCTCCCACAAGGTCCAAAAACATGTTGAGGTTAATTGGTGATTCTAAATTGTTCATAGGTGTGAATGTGAGTGTGCTTGTTTGTCTGTCTCTAAGTGTAGCCCTGTGATAGACTGGTGACCTGTCCAGAGTGTCCCCTGTCCTCAGCTGGGATAGGCTCTAGCCCCCCGCAACCGTAGTGGGGATTAAGCGGAGTATAGATAATGGATGGATGGATGTTCTGCAGTAATGAAACTGACTGTGCACTAATATAGCCAACAAAAAAACTTGAAGCTCAGATTGTATTCACTGAGGTTAAATGAACAAAAACTGACATGATTAAGGGATAAAAACTAAAAAGAAGCCATGAGTCTTTTTATTTTTTGTGAAGCTTGATGCTACATTTGTGTCATGAGGGTGTTATAACTATTTTCCGTTTCTAAACCAGATGCATAATTGCAACTCTGGTTATTCTGTTAATTCTAGTAAATCAAATTATAGTTCTCAAGTTTAGTTTTTAGGTATTTGTGCTTGACTAGAGTATTTCTATTTTGTGCTACGTCTTCATTTCGTCATTACATTTCAAATGTCAATATTTTGCTTTTTACTCCCATTAAAATGTACATATTGCAAAGTGACAGTTATTAGCTTTTTACATTCTAAATATGGTATATGATTAGTTAAGGAAGAAAACGCATTGTTGTAATTACTCAAGATTTCCTTGAGGAGGACCCATAGACCTCCTTTTTAATGTGCCCCCCAAGTGTTCAAACAAAAAGCTACACTACAATGTAAATTGTTATGAAAAGAACATGCTTATGTTGTGTTTATGAAATACCTGCAACATCAGACAGTAGCAGGATTAATATGAATGTCTCCAAAGTAGACAGGTGCATGGTTTTATGTCCACAACTCAGCTGTAACTTCATTAATTATTTATAACTATAAATTATTGAGACAAGATTGGTAGGGATCTTATGGTAAATGACGCTGTGTACTTCTCTACACCTCGGACAGGTGAGCTGACTCTTGAGCTCAGCTAAACTCAGTATTATTTTACTGTAAAAGTTTGATCTGTTTTCTTAAGTCTAATTATTTTTCTGTCATATTAATTTTTTTCTGTAGAGCAGTTTTTCCCTTACACAACAGGATATTTGCAGCAGTGACATTATTGTCACAATGCAACTTCTTTAATAAGTTAAGCAACTACCAAGTATGGCAGGCAGTACACATTTTATTACACCATGAGTTCCTCTTGTTTGATAAATTACTTCCTACTTACACATGGACAGAATAAATAAACTCTTGATGTGTCTTTGAGGTACAAGTATTTCTAACAATGTCCCAAGTTGAGGAGGCCTACAGGTTTTTCCTTCAGTCACAATCAGAAATGCTTTATTGATCTTTGAGGCGAAATTGCTGTTAGAATAGAATAGAATAGAATAGAACAGAACTTTGGTGCAAACCTCAGGGAAATTGTTACACTTCATTCAAAGTCTTAGAAATTTAAGCAATGCTAAAAATATCTAGATAAACATGAGTATGAAAAATATCGGTATAAAGTGTAAAATCTGCATTGTTACGAGAAAAAAAGTATACAGTGTAATTAATAATGGAGCTATATTTGTGTTATTGCTCAGAAAAGTAGTTATTGCACGTTGTTGAGTGTTAACTTAAGAAATGAAGGGAAAATTACACAAGTGCTTGCAGGTGAAACACAATGGGTCCAGAGAAATAAAGCAGCATGTCTTTGCAGGGACTGTTTTGAACAGTGGTCTCCCAAATAACCAACATACTTACTGTACCAGTGTTAGTATTTGCACATCAGATAATTAGTAACATTAATTGCAGTGCATAAAAAGCATAATAGGATTACAGAAATTAAGCTTTTTCTTTTGATTTTGTTGGACCACCCCAACCTACTTGGTCTCCAGATGTGTGTAGTGGCCCCTGGACCACATATAAACCAGGTGCTGAGCGCGCGGAGGGCTGTCGCCGCCTGCGGCTACCTCAGCTGACGTCTGACGTCTGACGTCACTGCCGTGCGTCGTGCCGTCGCCGGGAGTCTCCATCTGGAAAATCTGCTGGAAAAACAAATCTCGGACGAATATTACTAACATTCATCTATTCATAACCGTTTTTTTTTTTTTTTTTGTCAAAGCTACACGTGTCTCCAGGCTTGGTGGAGGAGGCAGGCTCTCCTGACCAGCGGCGTATATAAACTTGGCGGTACAGTATGGAGCACTTTGGGATGTTTTCGGTCGGAATCTGCCACCAGGAAGCCGAACAACAGCTGCTTTATATATTCAGCAGCTAGCGCCTACTTTGAACCTTCTCTCGGCATAAAGATCCGATTTTACTCCGCACAAGTAGGCGTTTGTTTTTCATCCCGAGTTGGTTTAACTTTCGGGTTAGTTCGTCGTGTTGTTCGTGTGTAGTTACGGAGCTACCAAGAGCCCCACGGTGCCTCGTATTAGCACATCGGAGACATGTCTGGGACCAAGTGCTGATGTTTCTACGCCGAGTTTAATCTAGTTTTTATCGAAAATGAAGTCGACCCTTGCTCCTGGTATTCGCCTTATCACGACTTTTTCTCGGGATAGTTGGTAAGTCTCCTGTTATGGTCCTGTCTTATTGTTCGCCACTCTCACCCTTCTGCTTCAAGTGTGTGTTGACTTATCTGCTCCTGCAAATGATTCACTCAGTCACGTCGATAAACACACATTCCGTGTATTTGTTTTCCAGCCAGCAAACCTTTTGGGTTCAATATGCAATTATCCAATTTTCTTTATCCTAATACCTGTTATAAACCTGTTATTACCGCTTGTTTTCATTAGGGTGTCTGTACCCAGACATCTAACGGGATCCTCTGTGGGAACAAAGAGCTACACCAAACTCCACTTAAAAAAATCCGCATTTTAGAGCTTCCTCCCTTATCCGCATAGATTTGACCTTTAACGAGTCGATTCTGTCTCGACAGATTTCATCTCAGTATCTCAAGTATCTCAGCATGTAAATCTGGCAGATAACGAGTCGCAACTGTTGTGGCAATTAGTTACATTTTGGATCATAATAATACAATTTTCTGCAAAAAGCTGACACAGTCGTGCCCGTTTTCACCCGAAAACACAGAATGAATGGAAAAAGCAATAATTATTGACTTACTTTTCTTCAATAACTGAACTGATTTACTACCTCAGTACAGTCTGCATAGGACTGCAACTAATGATTATTTTCACATTTAATTAATCTGTCGATATTTTTGTCAATTGCTGATTGGCCATTTGATTTGTACATATCACAGAATTAATAAATACCCATTATATGTTTTCAGAGCCCAAATTAATGCCTTTAAATTGCAGTTTTTGTTCAACCAGCATCATGTTTGAGAGGTTGAAATCATCTAACAGTTGCACTTTTTCTTGACATTTGACTGACAAGATTAATCAATTAGCAAATTTGTTGCCGAAAATAACTTGCAGTTTTTTTTTCATACTTTTTAACCAGCACCCCAACTAAATGTTGTACCTTTAATCTTCCAAAGAGCTTTAGTTAAACTGGACTTTTCCCTTTGATTCTTGTTTTACCTCATCCAAGACACCGCTTCAGTTCAGAACTGGATGAAACCTTATCCTTATCAAGAACCAAAAAGAGAAGTCCATTTGGCCTCTGCTAAAGCTCTTAGGAGTTGACCAGGAGGCCACACAGACATGCCTCAAATCTTATCTACTTTCCTTCATTGATATTTCCAGGAATCTGTTTGCTGCAAAATACTTTAATAACATCAGAGTGATGTTGAGGTCGTGTTAATTGAAGCAGTTTCTCACAGTGCTGTGACATGTTTCAAGTCTATGTGATAATAAACATAATGGCGAGCTAAAGAGCGCTGTCACTGTTTAATCATTAGATTATGAATTGCTATAAACATGGAGCTTCCTATCTGTTTGGGCAACAATCCTGCAATAAGTCATATCTATGTGAGGCTTGTTATGTTCAGTTTTTGCTGACCTTGATGGAAGAAGTATCAGATCCTTTATTTTTGTAAAAGTAGCGATTCAGCAATGCACAATGAGTCCATTTAAAGTAGAGCATTTAAAGTACAGAAATCTTATCAGCCAGAGGTTTTATAAGTAAATAGATCCCTGTGAGTGATATAGTGTTCCATATTATGTAACTGTTAATACTGATTCTGCTGTTATAGCTGGTCAGAGTGAAGCTTGTTTTACCTGCTTAAGGTCCATTTCACAGAGTCACAGATAAATCATAGTTTCATGATCTATTGGTATCAATCTGTGTTGTATTTTTTGTGAAATATTGCATGATTTCAGCTTTTTCTTGCCTCAAATTGACCACCGTACAACACAGATATCACGTGTGATTAGAGATCAACCCTTTGCCAATATTTATGTAGCCCTTACTTCTACCAAATCAGGTGTTGTTCAGCCTCAGATAAGGCCTGGTATAAAAACAATTGATCCATGACAAGTTTGTTCATGTTAACGTCTGTTTTTGTCGTTTGTTTGTTACTCGAGCCAACATATTGACATCAGTGGAATGTTTTACCAATAGATTTTTCATTTTAACAAAGTCTCATGACATACATCTCATATTTATCTTTGCTGTCTGTATTTCTCGTCCTGTTTTGCACAATATAGAAAATAAAGAGGATTTAAACCTGAAACACCAGTATTAAAGTCACCGTGTTAATTTGAATTTGTTGTTTTGCAGGTATCGTGGTTTCATTCTTTTACTCACCTTCCTCTTCTACACGGCCTACCATCTGTCGCGGAAACCGATCAGCATTGTTAAGGTGACTGGGACATTTCAACTTCTTTGTATCTCTAGTGTTGGCAGGGTTCCTGCAGAATCAAATGGGTCAAATACAATTTGTAAGATGCTCTGAGAGATCTGTCGTTAAAAAGTCACGAGTGTCTACCTTGTATTCATGTTGCTCTTTCTTTGTTCTAGCTAACTGCTTGGCAGAAGAAAAAAAATAGTGTCGAACTTTAATTAAAACATGGAATTAGAAAAAGAGCAGTTAGAGCCTCATTTAGCTTCAGTGGATCTTGAGCTTGATTGCAAGTCGTTTTCTAGCCTCATTAAAGAGATTCAGCAGGGAGATATTCCATTTGAATGTCTTATTCAGAGAACTTGACAAAATCTTTATCTTAATAGTGATCAGCCAAGAAAAAGCCAGTGGATTGCACATATTTCTGACATTAAAAGTTTAGACAATCACAGTGCCTCATGGAGGGAGCAGAAGTGAATGTCTGTTTTAAATAATTTAGATTAGATTAGATTAGACTGCACTTTGTTTTTCATCACAGATGGGGAAACTCACTTGTTGCAGCAGTATGGATACAGGAAAGAGCACAAAAGAAAGTAAAAGGAAGAAAATAGAATAAATAAACTATAAATGGGAAGAGCTGAGAAATGCAATACAATAGAGCTATATATACACACACACACTATATACACTATAGATCCATATAATGGATACTATGAACTTAAAAAATATAAAATAAATAAAATATGATACATAATAATGTATATTATACATAATGCAATATGGAGAGAAGACCTACAACATGTTGTAGATTCTGGCAGTGGTTGGGATGAAGAACCTGCGGTAGCGCTCCTTCTTAAACCGCTTGTACCAAATCTTCACTCTTCCAATTACCCAAATGTAGCTTCAATTAAAGATTTTCTGTCTCCTGTGAATTTACTCCCATCAGATTTATTAAAGCAGGTCATTGAGCTCAGATCTCTCAGGGACTTCCATCTGGCTCTGTTAAATATGTAGACGGCAGCATCACCCGAGTATCACATGATGCAAACATGTTGAAAGGACTGTTTTCACTTAGTGTGACTATTTAGTGATGTTCTTCGCTGCCCAAAGTGCTCTGTCTGTAGCCCTTTTTGAACTATAGCTAAGGGCTAATTTCCGGTTCCTGTAAGACATCCCTCCTCATCCAAATGATCAAACTGTTTTTGATCAATAACAGACATGAGACCAATCCTCCAGTGCACTGCACTGAATGCTTTTGATACTAAGTGCCCTTCACTTGCTGCCAAATTTTGCTAGATGCCTTTACAGCTACATTTTGTTTGATGAAGTGTAGGTGGTCTTGCATCATGTAATAAAAGGTAAAGTATTATGGCAATTAGTACATTAAAGAAGCGACATTTTTACTCAGAAGTTCTTGCATCCCATGTATAATAATACCAGCATTGAAACACCGACGAGTGACTGTTTCAAGTTGAATTTGGCACTTATTTGCTTGGAACTTATCTTTTCATTGCTTAGTCCGAGTCATTTCACCTGCTTCCTTCCATGTTTTTCTCTCCAACAGAGTGAACTTCACAGAAACTGCTCCACAGTCATTCGACCAACAGACCTCAACATAACCAATAATGCTACCTGGTGCGACTGGCAGCCCTTCGGTGAGTCCTTCCCCAGCCATCATCTGGAGTCAGTTTGGAGTTAACCAAAACTGAACATGCAGAAAAATGCTGGCATACACATGTTGAGGAAATTAGGGAACTTGGATTATATATCAGCAAATATTTATGTAGGCTCAGATGATGTTAGCTTTGGTGTGCCATGTAAAAGCTGTTTCAAATAGTTACAAAACACTTGTATTGATGGTAATGTCATACATTTTTGAAATATAGAAATGAAATAGTGATATTATGCTGGTAATATATTGTAATAATCTAATACTGTAACATTTTGTGAAGCCAGTGAAGTTATTGTTAGACTCTCGCTCCACCTCTCTACACTCTTATTTTGTGTGTAAATCATTTGTCAAAAACAGACAAAACACACAATAAAAAAAAGTTTAATTTTTTTCCCTTGTTTTTCTATATATTGCAAAACTATGTTATCATAAAGTCTTTTGGCAACAATGATTCTGTTGTAAAAATTTATATTGTTACAGCCTTAATCCCAAATTATTACTTCTCATGAATCCTGAGTACGTTGTTCAAGGTTTTCTGATGAAATGTTCTTCTCGAGACTGAAAAATGCTTGATGTTTCATACAATGCAGTAAACAAAGGAAAGGGAGGAGCTGGACATAGCTGAAAAAAAACAAAACCAAAAACTAAGTGTTAATCATTGTGCAACAACTATAGAATCAAGTGTCAAAGTTTTCTGATTGTTAAGTTCCAAAACCACAGTTTGGGCCACATTTCAAGTGTTCTATAGCTTCTTGTTAGCATTAAATGGTGACATATGTGTATTTTGTGTTTGCTGACCACAGTGACAGTGTTGTATTAAGACTGTAAACAGCTGGTTCTGTGTCTTCAATGTGGAATTTGGACTCAGCAGCTTTCTCCAGTCTGTCGTTACTTTATCACAGCAAATCTGACCTGCTGTGTACGTAAAGGACAGAAAGTAGGTGGGCTGTTTGATTAACAATCTAGAGAGATCAATTTTTTCCTTGGTGTCTTTATTGATGGTCAATGTGGAACTGTAGAAATAAACATCTTGTAAATGTTTACCGGGCAACAAAACCAGCTCCTTTTCCTCTTTTTTTAACGTTTTTAACACCTCCATGGTAGTTATTTTTTACTAATCCTAAGTGCTTCAGAAGAATAGACTAATTATCTTAATGTTAGAATTGGCAAGTAAAGTGGCTCGACTTGTTGGTAATTCATTTGCAGTGTTACTGCCTGGCCTGTATTTTCCTGTTCAGTTATTTGCATTAGCGGCGAGAATTACTGTCCTGACTTTAAATCACCTTCAAGGAATGGCTGGACATTTTTGTAAATGACTTCTGGTGTTAGATGAAGTGATTGATTCTCCTTTAGAAATGAAGCTACTTTGAACAGATTATGTATGTCTGTGAAGATTCTCAGTCATCCAGGTCATGGTTATTCTCATAGTTTAATCGTAGCAACTGGACTTGCTTGAGTTTCTTGAAGACATTTCACCTCTCATCCAAGAGGCTTCATCAGTTTTGACTATCTAGTTGGGAGTTCCACATACTTATATCCAGAACTCTCCCCAGGACAATGAAACCACATTCACATCTAGCCACAAAAGACCTTACCGAACCCCTTTGTGGCAGGGGGAGCACTAACAACTCGCTTCACAAGGGGGAGGAGCGACAAACCACCAACTGAAAACGAAACTCAGGTGTTAATGGCTCCTTAAGGCTATAAGTATTTGGAACTCCCAACAAGTCAGTCCGAACTCTGAACTGATGAAGCCTTTTGGATGAGAGGTGAAACGTCTTCAAGAAACTCAAGCAAGTCCAGTTGCTACGATTAAACTACGAGAATATCAGACTATGCTGTTTTAATGGCTAGCTTGGTGCTGTTTTAAGAAAACAAAACCACCTGCAATCAACTCTAAAGCTCCCTAATGCTAATCTTGTTTTGTTCATTTATACAAAAAACTATCTCCTAAAATGATAATTCACCATTTGGTGGAAGGATTAGGGAGGCTATTTTCTGATCGGGTGCAATAACTTTTTGTATCTCTGCTTATTTTATCATTCTGCTCGGGGCCAAGAAACAATCCAGCACCCACACACATGTAGAGATGAAATAAACAAGCTGTTGTTTGCTTGTAGACTTCAAAGTGGCATCAGTTTTAACCCTTCCCCAGAAAGTAAATACACATATTTCACAAAATGTGTTTGAAAGCCTTTTGAAGCCAGAGTCCAGCCTCTGTGTTCTGACTGACACCATGTATGATGAACCCCCTAAATTCTTTTATTCCATGTATATGATCTTCAAACTTCATTTAAAGTAATGTTTAATGATATGGGACAGTTAACCTGCTATTCTTAAAATATTGTCACATTTTTGTCGTATAAATGCATTATGGGAAAATGTGTTTTTCTCATCAGCACAGAGAACATGAGTTTAATTTCTGGACTTGTTATTCTGTTCATCTCCTGCTAGTTGTGATATGGAGGAAAACCCTGAGAATTATAAATGCTGATATACTGACGAGTAACTATTTCATCTGTATCCTCTCTGCAGACCAGGACAACTACCAGACGCTGTTCGGGGTGCTGGATAACTCCTTCCTGGTTGCCTATGCCATCGGCATGTTTTTCAGGTGTGTATGTGCTGCTGAATCACATTGTGAAGTTTTTACCTGACTTTGTCTGTTATACTGAGCCAGAATCATTTCTTGTGTTCTCAGTGGGATATTTGGGGAGCGTCTGCCTCTGCGCTACTACCTGAGTTTTGGGATGCTGATGAGTGGATTGTTCACGTGTCTGTTTGGCCTCGGCTTCTACTGGAACATCCATTCATTAGGTTACTACGCCTTCATCCAGGTAAACTCCACAAATGCCTGCTTTGTTCTCTGACTGGTTGTAAACAAGAGAGGCCGCTTGTTTAAAGGTTGTCCTGCTCTGTTTTTATTTTGATCACAAGCAGCGGTATCATTGGGGCAGTAATATCTGCTAACCAGTCATTCTCTTTTGTCCAATCAACACTTCAGTGCAGCAAAATATATCAACAACTACCACACATTTGACCATGAAATTTATCAGATATACGTTGCTAATTTCAAAGCTGTAATTGGTTTAAAAAAAACAAAAAAACATTGCTTTGGTTAGAGGTACCCTGATCCATAGTAGCACTAAAAAAACGGTGTTTTCTAAATTGGTCCCTGGTAAGTTTGTATCATGAACAAACATGAGGATGCACATGTATGTATGTACATGAGTATATGGGTGACTTAACACGCATTTCTGTCGCTGGTTTCGTGCTTCTAGCAGGTTTTTTCCTGTCTCAGATTGGACCTTTGGAGGTGACTACACATAATGATAAGCATGATTGGTGGAGACAATGAGTCTGTGTTGCCTTATTGAAGAGAAATCAATGCAGTTTCCTCTTATTTCTGACAATTACATGAACAAAAATGCCTATTATGCATGAGTAAATGAAACCCCAGTTAACAAAACTGTTTACAAAATTGATTTGCTATTTTTATTTTGAATTCCTGTCATTTTGGTGCTGGTGAATTTCATTTGGTGCTGCCCTTAACCTCTGTCTTGCACACAAACATTTGTGTACAAGAAAACCAACAGGGTTAATATTGGTTCTCTGTTTTTTTTTACATTTATTTTTTCAAATATATTTTTACATTTTCTAGATCAAAGAAATAATTAATTAATTGAGAAAATGATTCTCATTTTAACCAGTCATGAAAATAGTCATTAGAGACAGACTGTCCCTTTAAACCTTGCACAGAATTTGGAAACTGAATGACTCTTGTCCATTTAGCAGGCAGAAATGCTGCATAAAGCAAAATTGCATTAGGCATGAAAAAGGGGAAGCACAAAGATCAGATGAGCTGTTTCTTGCTGACCAAAGTCATTCAAACACACACCGGCCGGGCTTAAGTGGTTTCTTCCACTCTGGGCACACTCAGTCTCTCAAACAAAGGCGTTTTTGGAAGAGTTTTGTTTTATTTAATTGATTTAAAAGCAGTTTTCACCACTAATAATCACACACGTGTATTGATAAGAAAAAAGATAGAAGATATGAGCTGTAACTGATACCAAAGTAATTATTGGCTCTGCTCAGAGGCCTAATTCCATTATTGATTCCTGACTAATTTTCTGCGTAGTGGGAAAAAAGCAGGCCGACACAGGTTTTAGCATCAACACAACTGTTTCATCGACTGAGTCAGTTGAGACACAGAGTAGAAAATAGGCAGGCATGTGACTCAAGTGTGCAAAAATTCCACTGTTGAACTGCTAGAACCAGTTCAGTTGCACAGCCTGTTTCTGCCTTCAGCTCTGCATCAGCTGCAAACCTTTCACAACAAATTTTATGACTGCAAAGTGATTCTTTGCTCCTCATTTTCCCTCCAAGGGTTTTTTTGTCTGATGGTCAAGTGGCAAACAATCCGTCATTACCTAAAATGAATGAAATGAGAGAATATGTGTACAGCATACATTTTCAAAAAAGTTTTTCACTTGCTAGCCGACCCTTGGTGCTCAGTTGAGAAGCAGTGGCACTTATACATAAGGGTGTCAAAAACATGAAATTACTGCAATCAGTCATATGAAAGACATTGCAGCCAAACACGGTTGTCACCTTTTTTTGTGAAATGAAGCCGCACTGCTTAGACATGCGAATTTGACGCCATTGTTTTGCAATGTGCAACTGCCAGAAAATCATGCCGACCTTGATAAGTTTGGAAGCATATTTTACAGAAGGATCACATGAATTGGAACAGGTTCTCAGTAAGAATATCTCTGTAGGAGTTGATGAGCTCAAAAATAAGTTTCTGAGACTGTGTACTTTCTTCTCCTGCACCTGAAGGCTACTAGTGATGATGAGTAATGATGATGCTGCCTTATGTTTGTTTGTTTAGTCTGTAGAATGTCAGAAAAAACTAACAGAAGAACAGAAAATGCTAACAGTTTTCCAGAGCTGAAAGTAAGACTTGAAAAGTCTTTAAAATCCTTTTGTTGTGAACCAAAGAAACTCAATTTAGAGTTATAGAAACACAGAAGACCTGCAAGTACTAATTTGAGAAACTAAAACCAGCAGATATTTGATGTTTTGCCTTGATAAATTACAGAAACAACCAATTGGTTCATCTAATTTTCTCTTGATTGACTAATCAGTTAACTATTTAATTGTTTCACTGCTGTTATTTTTAAGCAACCTTAGTTTAATGGCCAGTTTGTCCGACTAATAAAATATATACGATCTCCTCATCCAGCTGAAATTGCGTTCACTCATATAAAAATATTTTTAAAATAATGTTGCATTCTTTATTTTTACTTTTCTAGGATTAGAAATATTGTTCAAAATGAGCTTCACTGATTCAAAAGTCTGCTGAAACAGTGCACGTTGCTGTTGAATAAATGAAAGTAACCTTTTTCCCAGTGGTTTGTGGTTCGTTCATGACTACAGTGCTGTTTTGTAGCTTCGAGGTGTCAGATGAGTTTCACACCATCATGTGACTCTTCCCTGTGGTCACATTCCAGCTGTCAATTTGCACCCACTGAAAAAATTATATTTAGATTACATATGTATAGTATACTGTATAGATTGATCATGCTATGAATAGTAGTACCTCAAACATATACCCAGTAGATTTTCTATAAGTTTATATTTTATAGGAAAGAATTATTTCTTTAAACTCAGAGGATTTTCATCGATGCTCTCAAGAAATCACTCATTTATTGTCTTGATTAACAGCCCTTTTACTCCATTGCAGGTGTGATCACTGTGAGCTCTGTGGGTCAGTACAGGCCTTATTTATCATCACGTCACCCTAAAAATGTTAGAGACCTCATGGTGGCTTAGTCAGACTCTACTCACACATATCACATGACTCTGAGCTGCATCACATGACTGCACAAGCATGTCTGGGCTTCTACAGGTTTGACGTGGGAATGTTAGGAATCACTGCTCCATTTTATTTGTGGTGTTTTACTTGAGTAATGGGGCTTTAATGTGTTGAGTTAACACAGGCTGGTTTCTGTCTCTGTTCATTTCGTTCTGCAGGTCATGAACGGCCTGATGCAGACCACCGGTTGGCCTGCAGTGGTGGCTTGTGTCGGCAACTGGTTTGGAAAGGGGAAGTGAGTAAAGGAGTGCAGTCCTGCTGACTGTGCATTGTTTAATGCTTTTCTTGTTGCTGGCTGACTCACGCACATTTGTCACGTTTTGACAGCACAATGAAACCATCTCCGATACAGCTCAGACCATATCGTAAACTAAACGGCCCCTTTAACTCATGTTGAGGCTCATAGACTGGTCGAACTGGTTCTTACTGCAGCATAACTACACAGTAGGCCAACAACCATCAGACTGACAAAAGATGGTTTTGTGAACAGTAGTCACATGTCTGAATGGGTCCCACCCTTTTCAGTTGCTGGTCTACAGCTATGAATTGTGTTTACATGCACAAAAGAAATCTCAACTTCTCATCAAAATGAGGTTACAGAGAAAATTAGACGACACGTTCACATTCACTCTAGCTGGTTAGTATGAAAGTATAAATGTTTTGAGACACATTCTGTTACTTCAAAAATAAGATTTTTAGTCTTTACAAATGCCCAATCAATCACTGAATAACATTTGCACAACATTTCATAAAATCTTTTCAGCTAGAGTGTGATAAAAAAGATCAGTACCAATCTCAGGTCTGTGCATAAAAACGGAGGGGCAGCTACCAGTGAGCTGTTTTATTATTAATTAGTTTAAGTTAGTCATTTAGCTCAAATCATCAATAATGGTAAAAAAAAAAAAACAACAACTGTGCAGAGTTAAAAATTATGTCTTCAGATGTTTCTTTGAACCAAAAGTCCAAAGATATTCAATTTATTACATAATTTGACAAAGAAAAGCAGGAATTCTCTCATTTCAGAGGCTGATTATATAGAATGTATGAGATGATTTCACTGTTTGGTGTTTCTGGGCGGCTGTGGCTCAGGTGGTAGAGCGGTTGTCCTCTGACCGTAAGGTGGTTCGATCCCCCTCCACAGTCGAAGTGTCCTTGGGCAAGACACTGAACCCGAAGTTGCTCCCAATGGCAGGCAGCACCTTGCATGGCAGCTCTGTCACCATTGGTGTATGAATGTGTGTGTGAACTGGTGAATGAGAAACATTGTAAAGCGCTTTGAGTGCTGCAAAGGTAGCTATATAAGTGCAGCTGCTTGATATGATATGTTTGAAAATGTCTGACATCATCAATCTACTAAATGTGTCCACAAATACATCTACAGGAAGCCTCTGAAGCTTCGTCGTTAACGTTGCCCTTTGTTTGTTTAATCTGCACAAGCACAAATGTAGGTGGAACATGTGTTGGGACTCTTGTGAAGAATTAACAGTCAGAAGCTTCAACCTTGTGCAGATTCATGCAGACTTGTCTTCACTGTCAAATTAACAGATTTCAGACCATTGTACCATTACAGAAACATAACCAGTGCTCTGTTTAAGAAACTGCACTAAAGTCAGAGATGCTGAACATAAATACTGAACAGAAGGGTACTCTGTTGCTGCACCAGGACTAAATCTCCCTGTTTAAGGTTCTTTTAGTCAGTTTTGCTTTTTGTTTTTGCATATAATTAAACAAACTGCCATCATGTAGTTCCTAGGATTCGTTCTTTTTTTTTTTTATCCACAGACAGATTTTAGCTAGCAAGTTTCCCCTGTCATCTGATGTTCTAGTAACTCCAGCTCTGTAATTACCACATAGATCGTTTTTAATCACTATTGGCAAGAAAGCAGATTACTTCTTAAATGTGGCTGACAGCTAATAAAGAGAATTGTTCCGGATTTACATCCTCAAAAACATTGTAGTAAAACCCCCAAAAAGCAGACTCTCAATCTGTATTTCTGAAGCAAGACCCTTAATTCTTGTTAACCAGCAAAAGAAGCAGCACCATGAAGAGATGTGAGAACTCATGTCCTTTTGTGTTGTGACCATTAGGCGTGGGTTCATCATGGGAGTGTGGAACTCCCACACCTCAGTAGGAAACATCTTGGGCTCCCTCATCGCTGGAGTCTACGTCTCCACAGAGTGGGGAATGTCCTTCATCGTCCCTGGACTCATCATCGCCTCCACCGGGATCCTGTGCTTCTTCTTTCTGGTTGAGAGTGAGTTTCTGTACATCGATGAACTCTACACTCAAAGGTCTTTGACAGGGTCATTGGAAGTCAGAGTTAGATCAGTTTCATGTCTCATTACACAGGCAGATCAGAGGCTAGTTTAGCGTAGCTTAACTAGCAAAGCACTGAGACTAGAGGCAAATAGGTTAATACATTACTCAAAATTGTCATATTTACTGTGTTTTCCTCTGTCTTATTCAGAACCCGAAGACGTGAACTGCACTCCCCCTCAGCATCATGTAAGTTATAACAGAAACATTCATTTCACCTGATTCAGAATCTGTAAGGCGGCTACTTGAACAACGTGCTTGTGTGTCAGAATGAACAGGAGAGCGGTGAGACGGAGCCTCTGCTGCAGAACGCCGACCGAACTATCAACGGTGCCATTTCCACTGAGCCTCAGGAGATCGTTGAGGAGCACAGTGAGGCCATAAGCTTCTGTGGGGCTCTCAGAATACCTGTAAGTGCAAACCATTGCTCAGAAATGTTGTGTTTTTAAAGTAAATTTTATTTCAGAATATGTAAAATGAGGACATTGTGTACTTTAGCACCATCTGGTGGTTTTGTGAAGAACAACAGTGTGGTCTCCTGAAAACAAAGCCTCATGATTTTAAAGTTTCCTTAAAATTAAAAATACACTCATAATATTCTTAATTTCAACAAAAATCTATGTAATCAAGTTCTTTAGCATATTACAATGCAGTTTTCAGAGACACTAGAGCCACATATGAGGTTTCTTCAAGCCTTTCACTGCCTTGTCTGGTTTAATAAACACTACTACAATCTCCAAAACAAAGGAACACACACAATGAGTGAGTTTTCCTTTTCATAGAAGACATGCTAATATGGCTCAGTATGAAAAGTACAGATATTAAAACATCCTTAAAGCTAATTATGGCTTAATTTTACTTCACAGCTTTGTTTTTAGGGCTGTAGTGTTGCT